>NC_139516.1:45621818-45831818 GCF_947247035.1 Vipera ursinii
AAGGCTAATAACACGTCTGGACAGACTGCACCCTGACACGTATCCAGAAAAAGAACCACACCCCCACCCTACCCGCACACTCAACCCAGGACAATTGATTTGGGCACGATCATACACAGATAAAAACAAGTGGGTCCAAGGAACAGTAATAAAACAAACAGGACCACTCGGGACGACAGGCTAGTAACAACAGATTTATTTAAGAGCAAAGGCAAACATAGAATAACTGTCCGGCTTTTATAGCCGGCAGCTGGTAGTGAGAACCAATCAGCGGTGTTCATTTTGGCGCCCTGTCAGGCAGGGACCAATCCGCGTCGTCTTTTGTTGACAGCTCCGGCTTCCGCGTGTCTTGGTGTTTTGACAGCCGCGAGCTGTCAGTGGTTGCGCCTGCGCTGTACGGTGGACGCTTTGACAGCTCAGGCTTCTTCGTAGTCCGGCGTTTGACAGCCGCGAGCTGTCAGTGGTGGCGCCTGCGCGGTGCGGGGAACTTTGACAGCTGTCAAAGTTCCCGCGTGTTTTCTTGTCAGGCTGCTTTAGTTTATACGCTTGCTGCTGCCGTATTATTTGAACATTTAACATATATACATCTCTCTCAGGGGATTGTTTACGTATATAACACACCCCTTACCCCTCCCCTGGTGCGTTTCCATCTTCTTGGATGTTTGAACCTGCCCACTGATAGTCTTTTAGGTAGGTGGGTGGTCTCCGATTCCTGTTTGAGCGGCGAAGGGGTGGAGGGTGGTGAGGTTCCGGGTCTTCGTTTTGGTGTTCTTCTTCCTGGTTTGGAATAGGCAGCATTTCCGGTGGGAGCTGTATGCTGGCATTGGTTGGTTGCCCAGAATTGTGTGGTGGTTGTCTGGGTCTGAGCTGATCAATATGGCGGCGTATGTTGCCCTGTGCTTGCGTAGCTATAAGGTATGAGATGGGCCCTGTTTGTTTTATTACTGTTCCTTGGACCCACTTGTTTTTATCTGTGTATGATCGTGCCCAAATCAATTGTCCTGGGTTGAGTGTGCGGGTAGGGTGGGGGTGTGGTTCTTTTTCTGGATACGTGTCAGGGTGCAGTCTGTCCAGACGTGTTATTAGCCTTCTCCCCCATCTTAATTCTGCTGGTGATTTGCCGGTCGTAGAGCATGGTGTTGTGTGTTGTGCTAAGAGGAACTGGCTGAGGCGCCTCTGCCAGTTTCCTTTAACGAATTTTTTTAATGCTTCTTTTGTGGATCGTACCATAATTTCAGCCATTCCGTTTGACGAAGGGTGGAACGGCGCCGACGTGACCAGCCTAATACAATTCTTCATAGCGAAGATCTGAAATTCACGAGAGGTGAATTGAGGCCCGTTGTCAGAAACTATGGTGTCAGGTAAGCCGTGCGTAGCGAATATTTTTCGTAAAGCTTGAATAGTGGCTTGGGACGTTATTGTTCTAAGGGGGGTGACTTCCAGCCATTTTGAGTGGCTGTCTACTACAATTAAGAAACTTTGGCCTTGGATGGGTCCCGCAAAATCTACATGTATACGTGACCAAGGGTTTCTTGTTGTCTCCCATTTATGGATTGGAGCCTGGGGTGGTTCATTCCTGGTCTCTTGACAGGTATAACACCCACCTACGTACTTTTCTATTTGTTTATCTATGCCTGGCCACCACACATAACTTCTAGCCATCGCCTTCATTTTTACAATTCCAGGGTGTCCTTCGTGTAAAATTTGTAATGTTTGGTCTATGTTTCTCTCTGGTATGATGACCCTATTTCCCCACAGCAGGCATCCTCTATGTGTTGAGATCTCATTTTTTCTGTTATAATAAGGTTGGAATTGAGGTTGTGGATTTTGAGCTGGCCATCCTGTTGTGGCCCATTTGAGGATTCTGGCAAGTATTTTATCTTTGGCAGAATTATTAGCTATGATGTTTGCAGTCAGGGGGCATTCTGGAAGTTGGGAGATTGCTAAAATCTGGCTGGCTGGGGCTGGGTCTGGGTCCCTGGTTTGTATGGGCAGTCTGCTGAGGCAGTCAGCATGACCCAATTCTTTACCTGGTTTATGTATTAGTTGATAGGAATAGGCTGCTAAGAAGGTTGACCATCTTAGCATTCTCGGGGAGAGAATTTGTGGAGTAGTTTTGTTCCACGTGAATATGCCTAGCAGGGGTTTGTGATCTGTAATTATAGTAAATGGTCTTCCATACAGGTAATCGTGAAATTTTTTGACCCCTGCTACTATTGCTAGGGCTTCCCTGTCGATTTGGGCGTAGTTTCTTTCAGCTTTGGTTAGAGTGCGTGAATAGAAGGCTATGGGTCTTTGTGTGCCGTCCTTGAATATGTGACTTAAGACAGCCCCGATTCCATAGGGAGAGGCATCGCAAGCGATGCATATTGGGGTGTCCTCCCTGAAAAGGGTGATAGTTGAACTGTGACAGATAATCTTTTTTAATGATTGGAAGCTATTCTCATGTTCTTTGGTCCAGGACCAAGTTGTACCCTTGTCTAGGAGTCTGTGCAGAGGCTCCGCAATAGTGGCCTTATGGGGGATGAAGGCATGGTAAAAATTTAACAATCCTAAAAAGGATTGCAGCTCTTGCTTATTCCTAGGACTGGGTGCGGTTTGAATAGCCGGTAGTTTTTCTGAGGTGGGGTGGATGCCCTGGCTATCTATTTTGTACCCTAGGAATTCAGTGGATGTGACTCCAATAGAGCACTTTTCCCGCTTAAGTTTGAGGCCGGCTTCTCTGAGCCGGCTTAGCACAGCTGACAGCCTGTCAGCTAAGTTCGCTTCGTTTTCTCCCTGAGAGAGATGTATATATGTTAAATGTTCAAATAATACGGCAGCAGCAAGCGTATAAACTAAAGCAGCCTGACAAGAAAACACGCGGGAACTTTGACAGCTGTCAAAGTTCCCCGCACCGCGCAGGCGCCACCACTGACAGCTCGCGGCTGTCAAACGCCGGACTACGAAGAAGCCTGAGCTGTCAAAGCGTCCACCGTACAGCGCAGGCGCAACCACTGACAGCTCGCGGCTGTCAAAACACCAAGACACGCGGAAGCCGGAGCTGTCAACAAAAGACGACGCGGATTGGTCCCTGCCTGACAGGGCGCCAAAATGAACACCGCTGATTGGTTCTCACTACCAGCTGCCGGCTATAAAAGCCGGACAGTTATTCTATGTTTGCCTTTGCTCTTAAATAAATCTGTTGTTACTAGCCTGTCGTCCCGAGTGGTCCTTCGGCTACTTCACTGGCGACGAGGATGGGATTATGAATTTGGTTAATTGTATATTATGCATAATTTTTATTTAGAATATGATTATTGTAACTATAATCCTGTATTCAACTCTGGGAAGGGGGGGAAGTGGGTGGGTTTGGGGTGGGAGGGATTTGGGGATATATTGTAAAATTTTGTTTTTGTAAAACTCTTTAATAAAAAAAAAATTAAAAAAGAGTTAGAATGCATTGTGCTGCAAATAACTTTCCCAGTAATTCCAACATTATATTCATGCTTAAATGAAAAGAAAATGTAGTCTTTATATTTAGCCATTGATATGCATGGGAGGACCCCAAATTACTGTGCAATGAAAACTGCAAGTTAGCAACAGAACCCGTGGATGAATCTGATTCATTGGTAGGATTTTATGTTAACAATATTAAAAGAGCATGACCCAAGGCCATGTGTTTTGCTTATCACTATTTACAAGACATAATTACTCATTAATAAATACAGACCATTCATTGTTTGCATCAGAAATGTTAGTGGTTTGCTTCCAATCATTCTGGAAACAACTATTTCCCCCTCCTAATAGAAATTTGGGTTGACTTTGAGGTGAACCTTTAATCTTAAATGATAGAATTATGATTGATAGTTAATTTCCAAATGATGTCTTTTGGATACTTCTGTACAATACAGACACAAAAACAGGTAGTAATCTTTCTCATAGGTGACATTGTAGGAAATGAAAATGATGTGCAATTACAAGAGCAGGATGGTCAGTTTGCAACCCCAGTTCTTTTTGGAGCTTCTCGCTAACCATGAAAGCTGATACATGGTTTACTGATGTTTTTTTTAAAGTAAACAAATTATATTATATTTTAAAATAGGCATATCGCAGTCAAAAGCCAACAAAAATCCCAAAGGTCTCCTCCAAATCCCATCCCATCCACATGTAATATGCTCTTTGCAGTTTTCAGCCACCCCAAACTTAGCTATGGCCTTAGCTGCCAAAATGTTACCAACCTAGACTCAGCTTTACCTTCAATCCTCTGCATCAGATGGAATGCACATTTTGGTGTGATCCTTCTGTGCTTCCCCTCCCCCCACCAATGGAGATGCTGACCAGTGCTGTGTCATTTGTCTCCTAGGTCAGAGGGCACCAGGAACCAGTTCCATGGAGACAGGTTTTTTCCGCAGACCAGAGGGTGCATGGTTTTGTGTGCTGCCTGCATTCCACAGATGGGGCTTTGCTTGTTTGTGCGGACTGGTTGCTGGCATGCCCTGGCCCGGTACTGGTCCACAGAACAGGGGTTGAGCATCCCTATCCTGCCACATTTCAAACTCATTCAGCCAGTTGTAGTGAGCTCTGAAAGTATTTGCAAATGAGGGAAAAGCAAAAGAAAATCCTGTTTGGTTTACACTGCACTGGGAAATGGCTTGCAAATCGGTTGTTATGCAGCAGGGAAACCAGCAACCATCCAAGAATGCTACCTGCTGACATTGGATCTCTCCAGTGCTTTGCAGTTGAGAGTCGCCATGTTCAGCTTCAGGAGAATGAATCTTTCATCAGACAAAGCTTTCCGGCAGGTAAACACAAGTGAATACTGGGTTGAGGCTGGAACAGAGTTGAAGGAAATATCCCATGCTGTTATTTTAATATACTGTACTGTAAGTCTACTGCTGGAATTTTATCTTGGCTTGGGCTCCTCTCCGGAAATAAAGGGAAAGAATGTCTGTGTTTTGGGAATGTCAGAAAACTCCATAATATGGATCTGGCAGCAATTCCACCGGCAAGCCCAGTCAAGAGCAAAGCAAGAATGAAGAAGGGCTTGCACACCAGGTTTTTCTTCCCCCACAACACTGTTTTTGTTTAATACACACCAGGTTCTACTACTGAAAAAACTGTTCGTTTGGGGGAGGGGGGGAAGCCTAGTTTTGCAGTTCTTTCTCTTTTTCCAGACAGACTTATCTTGGGTATGCAAAAATCTCAGACTTTACAGCAACAGGGGCTGCGTTAAGGAATGGTTTCCATTAGTGTGTATATATATATATTAAGCATAGGGGTGTTGACCAAGGTCAGTTAACTGCCTCATTCCTAGCTGTCAGCAAAACATGTACTTACTCCTTTCTGCCCTCTGTGGGCCACAGGAATATATTAATAAAGCCCAGCAAAATGTGTATAATATGATTAAAGCATTTCATATTCAGAACTCAATGAGACTGTGAGGGTCAAATATTTTAGCAGCAGGAATACAAGCAAATGTATCTATGGCAGATATTTTAGTCCACCAGCTTTTATTTCAAAGGAATGATTTAATATTCAAAATCACAATCTTAAAATTGCCTTACCATTTAGGACTTTTTGCTATACAATAAGTATTTTCTACTTAAGGGCTAATGATAGTTCACTTTATGGGTGGACATATAGAAGACCTGAGACATTATATCAGGGGTGTCAAACTTCCAGCCCACTGGCCGGATGCGTCATCCAGAAGCCACGCCCACCCCATTGCCACCAACGGCAAAACTCTCCCGATACGTTGCGCGACATCACATGACGTCGCAAGGTTGACATGTCTGCATTATATGATGGCAGGAAAACAAAAGGTGCTTTATGTATGGATTTTAAAAGTGCAGTTATGTCTAATAGAATAGAACAATATTCTTTTGATATTAGATTATCTAATATGCAGGATGCCATTAAACCACAATTTCACTGAAAAACTATTCTTGTTGCTGTCATTCAAAAATGAAATTGAAAGCAGAGATGCAACAATACTTTCCAAAATACGTATTTCTCTGTTTAGGTAGACATTCAGAATTTTCCCTCCTTCTATATTAGAGTTTTGTTATAGGTGTTTTTTTCAAGATTATTTTTCTTGTATCCCTGGAGATGCAATAATTATATATCAACACAATCATTTCAAGGGTAAGTGAAAGCAAATAGCCATACTAGGGAAAATGATAGTTAGATGCATTAGTCTTCTCTTCCATTCCTGCACAACATCATAGCTTAAATGTTTACCAAGTATTGCTTTCATAATAATTTCTTTTCCAATGAGTTGCACATCATTAGCTTTAATCCACCCAATACCACAAAAGTGCTGGGTGAATATATTCAAAACTAAACTGTTGAAATTAATCATCCAGAATGGGAATGATGCTCTGGCTGTCTACATTGCAACAACTGACATTAAAAAAAAAGATGTTATCAGATTCAACTAATCCTTGATGATATTCCTAATTGCCTAATATATGCATTGGCACTGTGTAGGAATAAGAGCCAGAAGAACAGGAATTGTCCCCTCCACCTAATGGGGTTATCATGATGACTGGTAGAAATCTATTTTAGAGCTTGCCTAAAAACCTGTGCTAGTCCTTACCTGCTTAATACTCCATGCCTCTTCCATTATGCAGAATAGATGTGCTTCTCTTTCTCTCTCTCTTTCTTAAGGCTTTGAGATATTCTCTGAACATATTATTTGTGCCATGCTGCCTGTCATGCCTCAGCTTTTCTGTGGTCATGTCCAGGTCTGATACCCTTTGCTTAAAAAGGGAACTTACAACTCATCTCTCTCTCTCTCTCTCTCTCTCTCTCTCTCTCTCTCTCTCTCTCTCTCTCTCTCTCTCTCTCTCTCTCTCTCTCTCTCTCTCTCCTCTATTCTGCACGGTTTTTGTCAGCTTCTCTGCCTCATACTCTCCCTCTTGTCCTTAAATTGACAAATAAGCTAGACTTTTTTTTTTCATCCAAGAGCCTTTGTATCTCATTGTTGTGGTCCTTGATGACTAAGAATGAAGCTAGCCTCAAGCTAGTCCACTTTTCTCCCATGAACAGAAATATTTTGCATGCCAGCCACATAGAAAAAGAATTATGTAACCAAGGAAAAACACTTGCTGCTGACCTGAATATCCCAAATTACTTTTAACTAGAGTTTACTCGTCATTAATTGGTGACCCAGCTCTTTTAGGGTATTTCCAGAAAATACCAAACCACCAAAAATACCAAACCACTCAATTTTTAAAAGTGAATGCTCTGCTAGTGCTCTTCTGATTTTATGGCAGTTGCCAATGTGTTAACAACAAAATGGAGCCACTGACTGAGATTTTTAGGGAATAACAGGCTAGAATTTCAAGAAAGAGCTGTGTTGGGGAGAGAGGGAGAGGGAGAGAGAGACGGAGAGACAGAGAAGCAAGATGCGCAAAGCCCTTCCTTCCAGCCATATACAGGTGAAACTCGAAAAATTAGAATATCGTGCAAAAGTTCATTTATTTCAGTAATGCAACTTAAAAGGGGAAACTAATATATGAGATAGACTCATTACATGCAAAGCAAGATAGTTTAAGCCGTGATTTGTCATAATTGTGATGATTATGGCGTACAGCTCATGAAAACCCCAAATCCACAATCTCAGAAAATTAGAATATTACATGCAATCAATAAAACAAGGAGTGTACATAGAACAATATCGGACCTCTGAAAAGTATAAGCATGCATATGTACTCAGTACTTGGTTTGGGCCCCTTTTGCAGCAATTACTGCCTCAATGTGGTGTGGCATTGCTGAGGTATTATGGAAGACCAGGATGCTTCAATAGTGGCCTTCAGCTCTTCTGCACTGTTTGGTCTCATGTCTCTCATCTTTCTCTTGGCAATGCCCCATAGATTCTCTATGGGGTTCAGGTCAGGCGAGTTTGCTGGCCAATCAAGTACAGTAATCCCGCGGTCATTGAACCAGGTTTTGGTGCTTTTGGCAGTGTGGGCAGGTGCCAAGTCCTGCTGGAAAATGAAGTCAGCATCCCCATAAAGCTCGTCTGCGGAAGGAAGCATGAAGTGCTCCAAAATCTCCTGGTAGACGGCTGCGTTGACCCTGGATTTAATGAAGCACAGTGGACCAACACCAGCAGATGACATGGCTCCCCAAATCAACACAGACTGTGGAAACTTCACACTGGACTTCAAGCATCTTGCAGTGTGTGCCTCTCCATTCTTCCTCCAGACTCTGGGTCCTTGGTTTCCAAATGAGATGCAAAAGTTGCTCTCATCAGAAAAGAGGACTTTGGACCACTGAGCAACAGACCAGGTCTGTTTTTCTTTAGCCCAGGTAAGACGCTTCTGACATTGTTTGTTGTTCAGGAGCGGCTGACAAAAGGAATACGACATTTGAAGCCCATGTCCAGGATCCGTCTGTGTGTGGTGGCTCTTGATGCACTGACTCCAGCCTCAGTCCACTCCTTGTGAAAGTCCCCAACACTTTTGAATGGCCTTTTCCTGACAATCCTCTCCAGGCTGTGGTCATCCCTCCTGCTTGTGCACCTTTTTCTTCCACACTTTCCCCTTCCACATAACTTTCTATTAATGTGCTTTGATACAGCACTTTGGGAACATCCAACTTCTTTTGCAATTACCTTTTGAGGCTTTCCCTCCTTATGGAGGGTGTCAATGATGGTTTTCTGCACAACTGTCAGGTCAGCAGTCTTCCCCATGATTGTGATTCCTACTGAACCAGACTGAGAGACCATTTAAAGGCTCAGGAACCCTTTGCAGGTGTTATCGCTTAATTAGCTGATTAGAGTGGGACACTTTGAGCCTAGAATATTGCACCTTTTCACAATATTCTAATTTTCTGAGATTGTGGATTTGGGGTTTTCATGAGCTGTTAGCCATAATCATCACAATTATGACAAATCACGGCTTGAACTATCTTGCTTTGCATGTAATGAGTCTATCTCATATATTAGTTTCCCCTTTTAAGTTGCATTACTGAAATAAATGAACTTTTGCACGATATTCTAATTTTTCGAGTTTCACCTGTAATGAAGCAGGAGCCTATCAAAAGGAAGAAAGGAATGGGTTTTAATAGGATCTAGGCACTTGTTGCCTACTTCCCAAGCCCCCTTCATACTAAGATTGCCCAGAATTTTAGATGTGATTTCAAAGAAATGCTTTGGAGTGCCCAAAGTTATAAACACAACACCTGCCTGCAATTCCTTAAAGCAGCTACTTCTTTTCTATGTTGCTGAGTTAAAGATGTCATTATGGTTACTTGTCTCCAAAACCATCAAAATATAGCTATGCTTGCTTTTGGCATTAAAGAACTAGATGTGGGATTTCCTTTGCAAACAGAGGTGATCATACAGGAGAAAGAGGTAGCATTTCCTTTTCATACATTGAAGTACAAACATTAAAGGAAATTTTACCTACAACATCATAGTAAGATGCTTGAAAAACAGCAGTCGAAGCTCATCTCAGAGGTGTCTATATTTTAGAGATAAGAGAGACACACACCTGGAGAATTAGTTGTTTTTTACTTCTGTTTTAAACTATCCTTGTATATTGGAGGTACAGTAATTGCCTTGGGCTACATTATTTGATGTGCCTTGAGAGAGATGTATGTAATGATCAGATTCTTAGTATAAGGTATCAGGAACAAAAACATATCAAATGGTGTTCTCAGTCCCTGGCATACGTTGCTTCTTGAACTTTGCAAGCAAAGAAAGGATGAGCTTCAATTATCTAACAGCTGCCAACAAGGGCAGGGTAATTAGCAGGGGCAGGTGTTGCTCTGAGGTATGTGAACAGGTTTACAGCTTTGTGCCTATGAGTCAGGATGAGTGTCAGACCACAGGCAGGTGGCCCAGCTGGGAGTCAGTCCAATTGCAGGCTAATCTCCCTCTTGGCTAACCTTTTGTCCAAGATGTTCTTGTAGGTGAATAAAGCAGCAAGCAAACCCATAACAAAAACTCTTCCATCAAGCTGATTGATCTTTTCTGCAAAGTATAGTGGGTGGGAAGACACAGCATAAAGAGGTGACCAGGAATTTCATGAGAAAGGGAAATCAAGAATGCTGCACTGGAATAGAAATATGGTCACTGGCACGTGTTAATGCATCAGTTGCTGAGTCAATTAATATTGAACAAAGGAGAGATAAAAATCTGCACTGCCAGGACTTATCTGGCTCCTATTCTGGCGACAGGACTCTGCCTGCCTTCCTACCTGGGGTTAGCTGCTCACTCATAACAGAGTTTCTGCCTTTGTTATTTGTCTCTGTTATTCTATCACTAATACGTATATCGAATATTTTCCCCAATGGTTCTGCACTTAACTCTTCTTATTTTGCTCCAGTTTCTTTGATGGGATTAGCTGAACAGCTATGCTGCTATCACAGGAAAGCCGGCATAACTTGCTTTCTGCAACTAGCATTTTATAAGCTGCTAGGACTCTTAGAAATTTAATTCAAAAGTCTGTTGGAGGGTAGGAAAGAATTCACACATGGCGAAAAACACAGAGCTAATGAGTAAGGGTACTGCAATTTGTTACTATACAAAGATAGTGCAAAGTGTATTTTACAAGACTTTATGTTTATAGGTGTAGGCATTTCTATCCATAGTGACCTAGCAGAACATAATATGGTACTTAACCAAATGGCTTTGATTATAATACAAATTTGCTTGGCTGCCTTTTTCTTCCTCTTCCTGTACTACATTATCTACAAGCTTAGGAATGCTAACAGCTTCTCCTCTTAATCCTCTTAACCCAGTTATCCAGTGCCTGAACCATGTGGAGTTTGCTCTGCCACCATCTAGAGTTCAAGCCTGTATTTTTTTTCCCTGAGAGTTCTTCTCTTCCAGCTATCTCAGAGTTCTTGGGTTTCAGCTATCTCAGGCACCTTCCTCAACCTTGTCTACCTGTGGATCCTCTGATTATGCCTGCTACTACCTCCTCTGCTCCACCCCCTGTCTAATCACCTCTCCCGCAAAATCTTGAAGAACCTCCCCACCACTTTCCTTCTGTTTACCCGCTTTGGCTTCTTTTATACTTCTTTCTTTTGAATCCTAGGAGCCAGGTGGAAGGCTTTCTAAGGAGTTTTAAACTTTTTTTCCTTTCTCTGCAAGTGCTTACATACCTAAGCTGGGCAGCTGACTGCAGAGAAAAACTTGCAACCTTGATATAGTAATCTCATGTAACATTTTTGTTAAAAAAAAATGAAGGATCCAAGATCCATGACTTTAATGTGTGAAAGTTTCTCTGCTAATAACATCAAAAGCAGTATAAGTAAATGCCTTATCCTATGTTGGGAGCTTGTAAGGGTCTGACTGGAGAACAACAAACTTCAGCTGAACCTTGCAAGTCTTGAGTTTCTCTAGACTTTGGGGCCTACTGGTTCCAGGACTACTACTACTTCTTTTCTCTTTTTTTTTTACAAATTTTATTGATTTTCTAATATTACTTTCACATATTTGAAAAGCAACATGGTGGCTGAGTAGTAGTAATTCAATTACATACAGATATCATTAGTACAGATTTCAGATTGCTACCATACACATTTCCTCTCTTTTTCCCTTCATATATACTGTCTGTTTGTAAATTAAAAGACAAGTATTATCCTATCAATCACATAGAAAATAACTTTCTTACATATATCCATAGTTTTTAGTGTACACATATTCTAGTTGTTTTAACATACAATCTTTTAGACAATCAATGACCTAATAGATTTTTCAGTTTTAATTTCCACTAACATTTAGATTTAACATTTGATATTTATCATTCCCAAGATTTTTAATATACTCCCAATTCATCTATCACCATTCCTCACAAAATCTAATATTCGAAATACACATTCCGTCTACTTAACTTCTCACCCTCTATGTTAACAAATTAAGGATACAATATGATATCTTTTCTTTTTGCTAGTTTTCAGGTTTTTTTAAGTACTAATCAAAAAAAATTTTAATTCAGTATTTAATGCTTCCTCTCTCTTCCTCTTTGTATCTGCTATCTCTTGATTAACTAATAATTTTCATTTTTAATGTTCCATATAGACCTATTAAAGGTAAGGGACGTGGTGGCTCAATAAGGGATGTGGTGGCTCAGTGGGTTAGGACGCTGAGCTTGTTGATCAGAAGGTCGGCAGTTTGGCAGGTCAAATCCCAAGTGCCGCGTAACAGAGTGAGCGCCTGTTACTTGTTCCAGCTTCTGCCAACCTAGCCGTTCAAAAGCATGTAAAAATGCAAGTAGAAAAATAGGGACCACTAAGGTGGGAAGGTAACAGCGTTCTGTGTGCCTTTGGCATCTAGTCATGCCGGCCACATGACCACAGAGATGTCCTCGGACAAGCGCTGGCTCTTCGACTTTGAAACAGAGATGAGCAACGGCCCCTAGAGTCGGAAACGACTAGCACGCATGTGCGGGGGAACCTTTACCTTTACCTTTACTATAGACCTATTTATTACTTTCAACAATACGTTTTTAGCTTATCTACATTATTCACCTTTACATGACCTTTATGCACAAATCAATATTCAAATTAGCTATTAGTAGAGGACAGGAAGGCCTGGAGGAACGTTGTCCATGGGGTTGGGATGGGTCGGACACGACTTCACAGCTAACAACAACAACAAATTTTTACTGCTAAATTTTAATGACCAATTTTTTTTCTTTATCTCAGTTCATAACAATGTCTTGGGTTCAACATACATATCTTATCTATTTAAGTACATTCTGTTTTAGATTTCAATAAGATGGTCAAAACTCCATTCTTCTTGAATCTTATTCTCGCTTCTTTCCTTTGCCAAATCATCTTCCATGTCCCTGTTTTTGGGTCATCGAACCAATCTCCTTGTAATATGTATATTAATTGATATTGGCAAAACCATCCGGTTGCCATTTTTTTGAGAGGACTTGTAGGTCCAGTGGGTTGTCTCTTTATCCTTCCATATTGACGTGGTTGTTCTGAATTGTTTATCTTCTCATCCAACTGTTCCTTTTCTAGATCCTCTAGTTCCTTCTGAGTTGCATAACAAACCTTTTCCTTTTTCCAAGTTGTCAATGTCTTTTCTGGATATTCAAATATCAATATTTGTTGAATAGTAGATTCTTCTGTCATAGTATTTCTATTGTATTTTGTATAGATGATTCTTTAGTTGTGGTCAAAGTTTGGGCTTTCATATCTGGGCTTTCTTCTTGTTCCTTCCCAAAGCCTCTTAGTATTTCATTAGTTGTGGTAAGAGTTTGAATTAGTGCTTTCAACATATAGAGAGTTTGTTGATCTTCATCTATAAGGACATTTTGTTCCTGGTTTTCTTCCATATTGGTATTTTAAACTAAAGGCTTTATGCTTAGAAAATCCAAAAGAGAGAATTTTTTTTTCTAGGTAGGGAACACAAAGCCTTTCACAGCTGTTGTTTCAAAGTTCTCAAGGTTTTATATCTTATCTATTTCCCGGGGCAGTCAGCCAGGCCCCTTTTAAAGTTTCCCTTTGAGTCCCAAAGTTATTTCAATCTTTTCAGTTTTTCTTTTTCTTTTTTCTTTTTATAAGAAAAACCCCAGATTTCCAATAGAAGTAAATAATGAGAAATAAAAAAATAAAATCTTTCAGTCCACATGCTTTGAGAAGTAAGGTTCCAGTTGGGATTCAGTTACTTTTTCAACATTTAAAATGCCCCTGAGTATTTAGTTGCTGCTCTTTCTCCCGTAGGGGGGAGAATGCTTAGCAGCTTAAGGAGGTACAGAAAGTGATTAAGGTGTAAAAGAGGTAGATCTCACCCAGTCTCTTCCGCGCTGCTTTAAAAGTTGCCTGGTGAAAAATGTGACTTCGGCTGTTCACAGCCTAGGGATGAGCCATAATGGCTGGTCCTTTCGTCTGCCGGTTTGGAGGGATTGCCAGGTCTAACGGGAGAGTTGCAGCTCTCCTGCAACTCTCTTCTTTGGTGTTGGAGGGAATTGCACTGCCCTAGATAGACCCAGAATTTGGGAATCCTCCTAGACTCATGACTCCTGTTCAATGAGTAGGCTGCAGCTGTGGTTATCATGGCCTTTGCACAGCTATGTCTTGTTTGCCAGTTGGTAGGCCCTGCTTACAATCATTCATGCCCTGGTCACTCCTGGTTAGACTACTGCAATGAGCTCTGTGTGGTGTGGTCCTTGAAGAGTGTCCGAAGGCTTTAGCTGGTACATACTGCAGAGGCACAAGTAGTTATGTGCACTTCTAGAACAGCACACATTACATCTCTGCTCTGTGAGCTGTGTTGGTTGCCAGCTTGCTTCCAGATCCAATTTAAGTTCTAGTTTTAACTGTGGCATGGGACTGGGCTATCTGAGGGATTGTCTCTCTCTGATTATTTCAGCCTGTCCCATTAGACCTGACAGACAAGACAGGCTGCCAGTTCCATCAGCTAAGGATCTACATTTGGTGGGTCCCTGAAGACATGCCTTCTCTGCCATGGCACCCACCGTATGGAACATTCTTCCCCCCCTGAAATTAGATTAACTCCATCCCTTTTGACATGCAGGAAGTCCCTCAAGACTGCATTATGTTATCATACTTGGGGCTCCCAGGAAATCGGAGATTTGCTTAGATGGCTCCATTATTGAGGTGGCCATCTTGATCCTCTCTTCTCTTAAGTTTGTATTTATATATATTTTTATATCATTCATTTCTTACTTTACATTTCTATATTTTTATATCTGTTGTTTTTCTATTTGTGGTTTTATTTAATTGTTGCACGTCCTTTAGAGTTGCTATTGGTGAGATAGACAGCTATATAAATTTGATTAATAAATAAAATAATGAAATGTACAAAACTTAGAGAAAAGAGCCATGGTGATGCAGTGATTAGAATGCGGTACTGCAGGTTACTTCTGCTGACTGCTGGCTGCCTGCAGTTCGGCAGTTTGATTCTCACCAGCTCAAGGTTGACACAGCCTTCCATCCTTCTGAGGTCGGTAAAATGAGAACCCAGATTGTTGGGGGCAATATGCTGACTCTGTAAGAAGCTTAGAGAAGGCTGTAAAGCACTGTAAAGTGGTATATAAGTCTAAGCGCTATTGCTATTAGAGATAATGGTAACATTATTAAAGGGCTGGGAGTGGAATACCAACAATGGATTTCAGTAGATTCAGGAATACTGCTTGAAGCTTGCTTTGGTCATTCATTCATCACTGTTCTTAATACCATGGGATAGACAGAAATGGGATTGATAATTGCTGGGCATCATAGCTTTTGGACAGCACACTGGGATGTTTGAAGCAGAATGGAGCAAAAGGGAACAATAGTCCAACATCCAAAACATGCATTTTACAGAGATCTGGCATTAAGTTTTCTGATTTTATTAAATGCTGTTTGGAAAAAAAATTTTATAGGGAGATGTTTTTTCCTTGCAAAAAGGAAACAAAAGTCCTCTGTGTTATAAGGTCTTCATTTGGCTGAGAGAAAAGGTCACATTGCAAGAAGATCTGTACATCAGTCAGCCCTAGCTCATGAAGATGAGATTGGAGTGAGGAGCTGTCCCTTTCATATTCTGTCCTTCCCTCTCCCTCCCTCCCTTCCTCCCTCCTTCTCTCTCTTTCACACACACACACACACACACACACAAACACAATTTCTCCCTCACCACACACCTATGCTCTCTGCAAGAGAAAGCAGCTGAGAAGGTAATAAATTCTTTGTGAAGGTGACCTTCTTTTACTTGTCAGTCCTATTTGCTTGAAATTTATTCTCAACTCAAAACAGGGGTAAAAGAGCCACCTACTCTTTTCGCAAATAGTATGCTTCCCAATACATGCCACTCAAATTAAATATCAAAACTGGACAACCATCCACCAGGATGCTTCAGTTTGGATTTCTGCATGAAACAGGCATTAGAGTCAGTGATTTTTATGAGGCTGAGAGCCCTCTCTGAGCATGGGTGCTCCTATGGCAGATCAGCTGCAGTTTATACCAATATTGTCTCTTAGTAGTACCCTCTTGGTTTTGCAGTTGCCTCCTAAGGAAAGCATGAGAGGCAATGTTCCTCTTTCCAAATGTCATAGGGGAAAAAAATCACCCATTGGATATCCTTGACACATGCTGTATTATGACCCCTCTAATTCCTGACTAGCAGAGCCAAAATGGCAGTTGGAAATGCAGGAAAGACTGAGGTTCCCCTTGATGAATTTTTTCTATGAACCTGAAGGAAACAGGGAAATGACTTTGGAGAAAGAATCTTTCGGGGAAATAGGTGGAGAAACATTTGTTATGAAGTGGGAGATATTACAAACAGATTCAAACTAACTCTCTCTCCTCACCCAGAGCTCCCGGAGAAAAAGTGAGAAAGCGAGGCAGAATTGCAATATTGTTATTATTATCTATTTCAATAAAGTCTGTTTCTAGTTGTCCTGTGAAATGGATCTGTCTATTCATTTGATGGATTGGGACTTCTGAATGAACCAGTGGGTTACTGGGAAATGTAGGAAGCTACTCTCTGGAACTTTAGAAATCTAAAGCTACTTCAGAAATCTAAAAAAGGCAGCTAAAGGTAGAATGTTATCAGATGTAGGATGCAAAACTCCAGACTACCACTAGATAACAGCATTTTTGCTGCTGGCTAGTAGTTTCCCAGAGTTTTGCAACCCAGATCTGGTAGATATCTGAAGCAATGATAAAGCTTAAAGATGTAGGTCATGGGTGTCTAATCATTTTGGCTTGCCTGGACTGCATTGAGTGAAGAGGAATTGTCTTGGGCTGCATATAAAATACATAATATAAAACCACATAATAATGTTAAAAGTTTAAGATCCTGTGGGACTGTATCACTAGTGTCCAGGGCTGCATGCAGCCCATAGGTCACTGGTTGAACATGCCTGATGTAGATTATACAGCATCTTTTGAAAGCTACCATTGTTATCAACTTTCCAGGATTGGATATGTGTGTGTTTGAGAGAGACATGTATATCTACTTCACAGTCCCACAGAGATGAATATTCTCCCAGAAAAGTGAGCAGATCGGGTTATAGGTTGTCTCTTATGGTATTTGTTTTCTAGATTTTGCAGAGTACCAGTGTAACACACTGTGGAAGGTTAATATAAGAAGGAAAGGGACTTCTTTCCTTTAAACTTCCTCAGCCTTGACTGAGCTTCCTAAAGCATTTAAGTGAGTGATTTCTATGCTACCAACTAGTAGCAGAACTCTCGGTCTCAAAATCCTGGCTGAAAATATTCCAACTAATGTTGCATCAAGAAGAGACAGAGAAGAGAGAGGCTAAGAAATAAGACAGGTCAGTAGTGAAAGGTTAGAAGAGACTTAATTGAAAGAATTTAAAGGGTTGTTAATGGTACTTAAAAGCAAATCAGAACCTACTCAAGGTATGTATGTATGTTTTTCTTACTTAGAGTTTATAACTGACAAGATTCACAGACCCTTAATGTGGCTTTGGCTTGGATAGTGGATAGTCAGTTGTAGTTAATTCAATAAAACATATTTAAGCAAAATATGGTTGAGCATGGGGCAAGAAGCAGGCACTAAGTCTAGATCTCTAAAAGATAAGTTACATAAGTTTTACAGTCAAGCTTTCTGTTGGAGATGCAATTTAGGATATTGAACATCAACCTGCATGGTTTGGTCTTATGCTAATATTGTAACATTTGCGGTTGATATCAGTAGAATTCTTAATGTAACCAGATCAACTTGTGTGTTGAAGATGCATATGTAGTCCATATGTACTATGAACTACATATAACAAGACATGAAGAATTGTGAAATTTTAATGGTTCGGGTCAAGCTAAAATTTTTCATAGAACAGCAGAACATACACAAGGATGAATCTGTATGTGGTTTGAAACAATGGGTTGCTATGTGCTATGTGTTAAGTTTTGAATAAGGGTTTGTTAGTTTCTGAATAAAGGCATTAAAAAGTAGACTTTAAAGGAACAGGTTCATTTTTTTGATGTTTAGTTTGTTCCAAGCATTTTCTTACCTTTTACCATTTAAAATTGCTATGATTATATTAAAAGTGTTGTAAATATCTATACCCTAGAAAAATTGAGAGAATTGGGCAGTGTGTGAGCCTGAGGCTAATTAACGTCACAATAAACAAAAGACTACAATTACAGTATGTTCAAACAAAAAATGAACATAAACAATAATTTACAAATTACATTGACCATTTTCCCACAACATGCTCAACTAAAGCAAGTGTACCACTTATGGCCTGAAGTGGTTGCTTGGTTTGGTGACCATTAAGACAGAATGCTAGATTTAGCTAGGTGATTTGTAAATTGTGGTTTACAGTTTAATGTGTTATTTGAACATGAGTATTATTGATAATGGCCTTTATCATATGAATATAATAGATTTGTTTTTTAACTATCAAATGGAAACACTGCTCTTGCAATTGATGCATGGTTTTTAATATTGCATACATATGGGTTTGCATATATTGGTAAGCCATCATCCAATTTGTATGTTTCTGAAGAATTGGAATTAAAGCCTCATGAGATAGGAGCTTTCAATTCTGTCTCTTTGGGACACACATTAACAATGAAAATAAAATGTATAAATCTTTCTAATTCTCCCTATCTTTATTCTGAACAGCATGTAATAAGAGGGAAAGATTAGCAATTAAGTCAGACTGAAGTATGATGGAGGGGAGGTTTCTGGATATCTCCCATTCTAGTTCTCCGCTAGAAGATTTTTAAAGTATTCCAGTTAGGTCTTTCTTTCTTTCTTTCTTTCTTTCTTTCTTTCTTTCTTTCTTTCTTTCTTTCTTTCTTTCTTTCTTTCTTTCTTTCTTTCTTTTTTCTCCACAAGTCACTTTTGGAAGCTATTTCAAAAATCAAACCACATAACAGCTAAGAGAAATAAACACTAACCATCAACACAAACAAGAGATGGGGCTCTTTACACTTTCAGGGTTACCGGCCCAGGCACAAAATCAGGTATTTAGGGGCTTATGAAAGGCCAGCAAAGCCAATCTAATCTCTGGAGAGAAAATATTCCTGAGGGTGGACACTATGGAGGAAAGGCTCAACTTTCGGCTTCAACAGCCAGTATTCTTTGGTTGATGGGATTTGAAGTATGCCCCTCCTGCTGGACTGTGTCAGATGGTTAGGAACAACAGGGGGGAGATCATCCCATACTAACTTGGTCCCATACTATGAAAAGCTTTGACAACCAGCCCCTTGAATTGCACAGAAGAAACTAATGCAGTTCTCAAAGTAATGGTATCACATGTGCCATTTACTACCCATGTTACCACATTGTGCACCAGTTAAAGCTTCCAAATGCTCTTCAAGGCAACTCTATATGGCAACCCCATATAGAGTGTATCATAGTAGACCAGACAAGAGGGCATGAAGGCATGAGTGGCAGTGAGCACAGCGTCCCAGTCCAGTTTTCTTGATATTGGAAAGAGCTAATCTTGAAGGCTGTAACAGGAATACTGTATTGGACTTCTCTCTCCAGAGTTAGAATACTGGGGAAAAACAGTCTTATGGGTCTTATGGGTCCTGGAGGGCCACTTGAATACCATCAGCACTGACAGAAATCATCAGTCAATTGCAAAAGGCAGCATTACTTGGAATATCTTATATCATCAAACAACAATATCTGCCTATTCCAGGTCCTTGGGAAGGACTTGATAGGTGGATAAAAATGCCAAATCCTGTTTAATGACTATGGCTGACTATCTGACCAATCATAATTTATTAAATTTATATGCCACCTGACTCCCAGTGACTCTGCACATTTACACGTGTATAATTTTAATTTAAGTATATTCAATATTGCCCAATAAATTGACATGAAAAATAGTTTAAGGGGGGAAAATGACAATTTGACCAAAAACAAAACAAAAAAGCTATGAAAGACAACAGCCTGAAGAAATAAAATGGAGTAGAGAGAGAAATATATAAAAATTGAAAGAAAAATCTGTTATATATTTGTAAATGTGTAATTTGTATGGAATCTTTCAGTCTTTATTTTCTTGCTTATGGAAGCCCATGGAACACTTTGGGCATTCTAAAAGTCTTTATCACTCCAGGAAACGCCAATGTTTCATTTGTTTCACCTTCAATCTTCTAAAAAGCCCTTGTTCCTGAAAGACTGTAGCCAGGTTAAAGCACAATTAATCTCCTGCTGCACCTGGCGTGAGTATTTGTGGATGTGGGTGAATATGTGTATATATATTTGTGTGTTAGCATTTGGCTGTGTGTCAGTGTCCATATACCCTTCAACTTTCTCTCCTTGGGAGAATCGAGTTTGGAATAAATATCTCCCCCACCCTTCCAGCCTTTGCCATGCCTGCCGGCTGCTGTGATTGCTGCATGCAAGGCTGAAAGCATTGTTTGAATGATGAGGCTGGGCTAGGCTGGATAGACCCTGGTGCCTCAAGAGAGGGAGAGAGCAGCTGCCTCTCCTTTCCATCTCTCTATCTCTCTGTCTCTCTCTGTCTCTCTCTCTCTCACACACACACACACACACACTGTCTCTCGCCTGCCCAGAAATCAGATCAGAAAAGCAGCGATGAACTGCTTTCTTCCTGAATTCCAGAGAAACAGAGAAGTTGAAGAAGGAGGCAGCGCTGTAGAAAGCACTACATACCTTTGCCAGTGCCAGAGTTTCCAATAGGGCTTATTTCCCAATGCCCTAGAGGAGCTAGTTATGCTCTGGGAAGAGGACTCCCCTTTCCTTTCACCCACCTTCGAGGGACATGGTTTTAAGTGAGAATTGCAGCTGAGATTTACCACCATGCTTAAGTTTCGAGCAGACCGCCGCGTCAGGTAGGACTTGCCAAGTGATGCTCTAAAATGTTGGGGGAAGGGTTGTGGTTCCTGGCCTTGCTCTTTCTGCTTTGGGGATGGGGGGGAAGGGGAGTTATATATTTCATATTGTGGCTTTTATGGAACTTCATTTTTGTCAGTGGCTACTGCATTGCAGTGCTCAGGACAGCAGATGGTTTAACTCAGGAGTTTGTGGAACAGGACCAGGCAAGGCAACTGCTGCTAAGGAAACATTTAAGAGATTCAGGGGGAAGTTGTCTTTCTTGTGCTGGTGCTGAACCCTGAAAGCTGAAATGGGGGGGGGGGGAAGAGAGATTAGAGTAATGCCAACAAGAGCTGCAGAAACCACACACAACTACAAAGGATGCTGAAGGAAAGAGGAGCAGAGCTTCACAATAAAGGCAGATCTTTTTATGGCTGAATTGATTAAAGGGCTCCTCATCTGTATAAAGACTAAAGGGAAAGCAGATCAGTAACTAAGTACTGTAGAGGCCCAGAGGCAATATCTGTCCATAAATAACAGGATAACTCCAAGAAAGTTAATATCCTCAGAAGCTGGGCAAAATATACTCAGGCTGAGCCTTTTCCCACCTTAAACTCCTTAAGAAGTAGGATACAGCTTCAATTCTTACGTTAAAATAAAAAGGGCAGGCAAATTCGCATTGAAGGTATTTTCCAGTGTTGCTAAGAATGGTTAAATTACATGTGAAAGCTCTGGTGCAAAGAAGGCAGTAATCTAATACCATGATGACTCTGATTTTTACTCCAAGGACTTTCTTCTTGTTTAAGTTTTAACACTGAAAAAAGTGCAGAAAGAGAAACAGGAAGGTCATGGAAAGTAGGGCAAAAGATGAATATGAGTAAATGCAATTTTAGATACCACTTAGAGCACTGTGATGCATGTGAAGAGTTGGATTAAGTAGGAGCCTCTGACTTGACATTTGACTGGGGGTGGAAGATCCTGTTTAGAGATACAAATCCTGTTTTTTGCTCAGATTCTTGTATTGGGTAAACATTCAACTGATATTGTTATAATAAAAAAAAGTTTATATCTGTCTTTCTGTGTGAAGCATTCTCTTAGCTTGACATGTCTCTTCAGTTAGGAAGTGATTTGCTACTATTTCAAATTACATTGTCATCCTTACAAATATTGTTGTTCATTTTTTAGTGCTACTGTCTATCTCCAAATGTCTTACTTGAGTTGATAGGAACAAATAAGCAATAAAATCCTGGAATTCTGTGGATTTTTTTTAAAGAAAATTCTGCTGAGCCTATTTCATACATTCAGGTGAAATTTCACATAGTTTGGTGATTAAAGCTTAACTTAAAACTTAAACATACTGTTGACCCAATACAGTAACAACACGTTCTCTAGTGTTAATGTCATTTACATTGCTTGGGCCTATTTCTAGTTGCCACACAAACCTAACAGTTATACTGATTAACTTATTCAGCAAATTATGCATGGGGAGACAGAAAATATGCAAGATTATATTTGTGAAATTGGTTTGAAAAGTAGTAGAAGTCTAAAAACAGATTATTTGTTTTCCTTAGTAAAGCTACTTGTTATTTCTTCATCTGCAGTTCCTGAAAGTAAAATGGAGAATATTATCTCCATTAGATTTGGCCTCAGTTCTTATTTGAAGATCTTAATTCTGATGTGGGCATTCTGTCCAACACTTATTGCTACATTGCAAATATCTTTTAATAGTAAATGAACTCTATATTCCAATGAAAATGCCAGAATAGATAGATCATATTTAAGATACTGAAACCCCTCAGAAGGTAATAGCTAATTTCAACACTTCTTTTCCTTTTTACGGAAATGTTTTTCAGCATTATCATTTTCTTATCTGGAATGCAATTTTTGCTAGAGTTGATGTTGCCTGCCCTAGTGTGCATCCTCCCTCTACTGCAACTCCAGCATTGTCAGAAAATTAGAAAATTATATATGATATATCTGAAGTTTCTCTCTTTTAGTGACACATCTGTTACAACTGGCACCATTAGAAACATGTTGAGGAATGAGTTCTTTTTCATTGCCAGTTTATGCAAACCTACTCCACATTTTCAAGATGGAACATCAAGTTCTAGCCATCTCTCCATAACATTCTGGGTATCCATAATTCAGCTTTTCTGAAATCTTGAATCCATCTAGGACTGTTCTCATATAATGGCCCATTCCCTTTCTTTCTAGCATAGCTAAAAACAAGGACAGAGACTTTAATGACCCAAAGATTGCAGCCATATTTGTTTGTCTATTGTTGCTGTCACATAAGAAGTTGATCATAATATGTTTTGCATTTTTCATGAAAAAGTACCCTTAATGGGAGAAATTTTTGATGTCTGTTATATATGGGATATATTTTCTGATGGTTGCTTCCAATAATAATTTACAGCTTATGAAGCCAATTTACCACACAATTGCAAGATCATATTCAGTGAAAAAAATTAAAATTATAAATGAATTCTCTAGCTTGATCTTTCATTATTTCTCAAACGCCACTACAGATAAATATCAAGATAACTAAATTTAAGATATAGAACATGAGCACAATATTGGATTTTGCCAAAAGTCAGTTTGTTGATTATCTTAATAAAGTTAGAAAGCAAGAAACCTATTTCTGAATTCTGCATGGCAGTGTGGTTTTGCTGAGCATTACTACAGATTTTCAGTCAGGATTACATAAACACATTGTCTATGGAATAAGTAGGCTTTCCAAATATACACCCAATCCTGAAGCATGGTTTTTATTCATGGTGCCTGTGCATAGCAGCCAAATCAGGCTGAAGAGAGTATAGTCAGAAGTAGTAGTAAGAAAGTTAGTTATGGGTTCAGCAGGCTGATTGCAGGAGGGAGCTCATAGTGCAAGTCAGTATGGTAAGAAAAGCATCAGGACCCTGGACAGAACCCAGAAATGCTGGCAGCAGAAGCTGAAACCAGCAAGCAGGTAGCCCTGGTCAGAAGCCAAGTGAAGGTTGACATAATGCTGCAGAATGATGTGTGATCTTGGCATTGCCTCTTTACAGCAAACCAGCTAGTTAAAGGGACAATGACATGTTCCAAACATTGTGGCAAGTCTCCTGACGTACATACTGGCTAATGTGTCTGGAGTAATGGCAAGTCTCCTTTTGGAGAGGGGATATTCAAAGATGTCATCTGAGAAATAATCCCAAATTAGATCGCAGAGAAGGATGGCTGCTCATTTTCACCAGCCATCAGTGGATGTGAGGATTTTCTAAGTGTGTGGGATGTGGATGAAAGTAATCAGCCAGTGAGGTTTTTTTTAAAGTCTGTAGTCATGAACAGAATAACAACTTTTTCTAGATTGAGAGCTACATTTAGTTTCTGTGTGGCATTATGGTGACTGCACTCCAAACACTAGTGAATAGGGATAATATAAAACCTTTGTTTTCCCATCACAACATGTGCATTTAATTAGAATTAAGTATAGCTAATATGATTACTCTGCTATTTTCAGTCCATTTATCTAAGTTATCAAGATCATTATAAATCTTATTTCTGTCTTCTTGGGTGTTACCTTCAAATTTGATAAAGATTTGCTCCATTTCTATGTGAAATGATTTAATACAGAGAACAGATACCTCTCTCCAATTAAATGAGAACTCTGAGTCTTATATATCTACCTAATTGTTATGTCATCCAATCCACATTTAAATAGCTTACTAATTGTGCTAACAATGACATACAAAGCCCTACATGGCATGGGTCCGGACTACCTGCGGGAGCACCTTCTGCCAATGTCAACACCCCACTGCCCTGTGCGCTCCCACAGAGAGGGCCTCCTCAGGGTGCCACCGCTCAAGGAATGTCGGCTTGTGGTGCCCAGGGGGAGGGCATTCTCAGTGGGTGCGCCAGCCCTCTGGAACTGCTTACCAACTGAAATCCGGATGGCCCCCGACCTCCGCACCTTCCGGCGCGACTTAAAGACTTACCTATTCCAGCAGTCCGGCTTGGCCTGATAGCTCTGATAGCTCTAATTGGGGTCCCAGTTTGTTTTGTTTGATTATTGTTTTTCCAATACTGTTTCACTTTGTTGCCTATCTTACTCTGTACACCGCCCCGAGTCCCTCGGGAGAAGGGCAGTTTATAAAAACAAACAAATAAATAAATAAATAAATAAATAAATAATTAAAACATTATGGGTTACCTTATAAAATGCTTATTGAAATCAATATAGTCTGTAAGATTTATTTGTGATAAATTCTTGCTGATTTCTTATAATTCCTGAAATGTTTTCATGAAGTTTATATAGTATAGATTAGTTTATTATTACTTTATTATTAGCTCTAGAATTTCTGTGTTTTTACAACTCAGAAATAGTAGCCTTGTCCCAAAGAGCTGTTGTTTCCTTGGACATGGGGGCAAGAATACATATAAAGACTTGCTTGATATACCTCAGTGCACTATCCCAATGCACAGTTATTGAAGATATGCCATCTGTTTTCAAAACTCTTCTAATGCATATAAAAGGCGATTCTGAAAAATCCTGATAAAACAAAGCATGTGTAGGAGAAGGGGTGGTAGACCCTGGGAGCAGAGTTAAAAGAGGGAACAGCCTAGAATCCCTACTTAGCCACAAGCAAACTAAGTCCAACCTCCCTTGAATTCTATTGACTCTTATCTAACCCAAAGCAGGTGTCAACCATTAGTTGAGAAGATTCTTGTGCATAGGCATGATTAGCAATCAATCAGTTTAATTGGATCTGCACGTGTGGACCTGCTTTTTTGAGTATTTATTTATTTATTTTATTTTATTAGATTTATATACCGCCCTTTCCCGAAGGACTCAGGGCGGTTTACAGGGTATTTAAAACAACCAGTACAAAAGTTAAAAACAAATTAAAAAAGATTAAATCATCCCTAAAATTAAAAACCCCAGTTAAAAATTCTCAGCCTGGGCCGGAGAGCTCCAAGAGCCAGGTCTTCAGGTCCCGGCGAAATGTGCGAAGGTCGGGGGCAGTCCTAAGCTCCACGGGCAGCTGGTTCCAGAGGGCAGGTGCACTCACAGAGAAGGCCCTTCCCCTGGGTGTTATCCGCCGACAGTCTTTTATCGGCGGCACCCTGAGAAGACCCTCCCTGTGGGAGTGCACTGGACGAAGGGAGCTTGATGCTGGCAGCAGGTGTTCCCTCAGATATCCTGGACCCAAGCCATTCAGGGCTTTATAGGTCATCACCAGCACCTATGAAAGCATGCTACAAATGTTTTGCTACAATTATATATTATACAAATATATAACCTCTCAGATTTCTGCTGACTTTGCATTTAGGTAAAATATTGCTAATTTGGGGGAAAAATGGGGAAAGTGTTGTAGTTGATTTTTTAATATCATCTCTAATACAATATACAGTTTCCCTGAATGTAAAACCATGCTTAATAAGAATGGACAAAGACCAAATATGGAAACTTTGATTTAAATATGGGGATTTGGTAAGTTCTTCAACCTGAGTTAAAGAAACTCTCTACAGCAAAAGCAAGAGCCATTCTTACCTGGCTAGGTTCTTCCCAAGCTGTTTAGCGAGAGGGAATAAATTAGCACAGTCTGAATAAATTGGCCATGTTTTTTCTGCATCCAAATTCTGTCATTCTGATCTTATGAACATCCCACAACCCTATCTCTTACAGTTTTGGTTTCTCTCACCAGTATTTAATATTTATTGGGAAGGAAACCCAGATCAAACATTCAGTACAGTGCACATCATTCATACTCAGTATGGTCATTATACTTGGCCATGTGCAATTTCTGGAGTAGTTTACTTACCTGCTTTGCCAGACTGCCTATTTTGGGGATCTTCAAAGCTCCTTCCATTAAAAACATTCATACCAGGCTCTGAGAGAGAATGGAATATATAAAAGAGGTTGCATAAAATGTTGTACAGCAGGACGAGAAAGCTAGACATTTGTACTAGTGCCATTCATATGTCAGATTGATCATGCTGTATGTTCATTTAATCCATGAAATGGGGTTAAAATTTTAATTTGGTCTGTCACAAGGCATTAAAACTTGTTTATCTTTTTGTGTGTGGATGTGTGTGTGTGTGTGTGTGTGTGCGTGCGCGCATGCAGGAAACGACAGCCTGCTTTTTGTAAACATAAAACTAATAAAGCTCAGCAGGCCAAGATAACATAATGTATTCTAATTAAAATCTGTATCCGGAAAGGCACATCACAGAGCACTGATGGCTTGATTTGTTTTGGCTGCTGTAATTTAATAGTTTTGTTTTAGTCAATATGCCTCAACTGTAAAAGTACATTTTTATGTGGAGTACGTATTATATTGCAGGGATCTCAGCTGAATGCCTTTCTACACATGATACAGATTTAGGCGTTATACTGAAATTTGGAAAATTCTAAATTGTGCTATTACAGACTTTGAATTCATTATTTAAAATGTTCCCCAGTTTTTTCTTTAAAAACAAAAACAAAAAACCCAAAAACAATCAGAACTCTTCCCTGTGATGGATCAGGAAGAAAAGTATTCTATATCTGCTTCTTTAATAGATTAACTCAATGCACATACTATTATTTACTTCCTGTAATATCAGCCTTGTGAGGTAGTCCAGACAAGAAGCAGACCCACAAGTATGAACTCTGTATTTATTGTAAGGTTCCATTAACAGAATGTTGCAGGTCTGAAAGTACATCTCCCTCTCCTACCTCACCTTTACAGTCTGAGGAATTAGGAGGGGTCCCTTCTGAGAGTGCTGCCACAACTCCATTCCTTCTGTAGACTCAGCCACCTCTTATTTTATTGTTGCCAAGTCTGTGGCTTTTCCCAAGGTCATTCTCACCTACCATTACAGTTGAAGAAGAGTTTGAGGTGATATGATCCAAAATTTCTCCTGATCATTTGCATGCTTATGGTAATAATTATAAAATTGTTGACTCTATGCAAGATGCCATGAACTAGCCAGATATCTCTCAGTCTGGAATTAGTGGAGCATCAACTTTCTATACTAAACTAGTCTGCTACATATAGTTCCAGAGAAGATGAAGAAATGACATATATAAAAGGCTCTTATTTGTGCATGGGTTGTGATGGGGATAGGAATATCTTAAAGCTATTTGGAAATTTCAAAGTATTGTTTTCAGATCTCAAGAAATGATGGCCACGATAATCCTTAAGGCGCTATCAAAAACAGGTTGCATGGTTTCTAATGTCTCATTAATGAGCTTGCTTAGAACAGCAACACATGACTGTGTTATTATTCTCCTACAACTTTAATATACTATGGACTCATGATACGAAATGATTATGTCTCTAATTAAATCACAACAGCTATTTAAAAAATGCTGTATTATTAGTGGTGATAGATATTTGTGTGTAGCAGCCTGGAGTCTGTAAACAACTTTTAGCTAGGTAAAGCAAAAACTGCTGAATGCCAAAGTCATGATTTGTCTCCACATTGATATGTTATGACTATGGTTTTAGAATAGAACAGAGCTGGAAGGGACCTTGAGGACTTCTAGTCCGGCCCCTGCTCAAGCAGGAGAACCTATACCAGCTCAGACAGGTGGATGTCCAGTCTCTTCTTAAAAATCTCCAGTGATGGAGCACCCACGATTTCTGGGGGTAAGCTGTTCCACTGGTTGATTGTCCTCACTGTCAGGAAATTTCTCCTTAGTTCCAGGTTGCTTCTCTCTTTGGTCAATTTCCAACTGTTGTTTCTCGTCCTTCTATCTGATGCTTTGGTGAACCTTGCCCCCTCTGCCTGTGGCAGCCCCTCAGATACTGGAACACTACTATCATGTCTCCCCTATTTCTTCTTTGCCTTAGACTAGCCAGACCCAAATCCCATAGCCGTTCTTTGTATGTTTTAGTCTCCAGGCCCCTGATTATCTTAGTTGCTCTTCTTTGAATTTTTTCCAAACTTTCAACATCTTTTTTGTGGCATGGTGACCAAAATTGGCTGCAGTATTCTAGGTGTGGCCTTACTAGGGCTTTATAAAGTGGTAATAGTACTTCTCATGATCTTGATTCTATGCCTCTGTTTATACAAGCCAGGATTTTGTTAGCTTTTTTGGTTGCTGCTGCACACTGCTGGCTCATAGACAAGTGATCGTCCACTAGGACTCCAAAATCCCTCTCACAATCACTGTTTTTGAGCCAGATCTTGCCCAATCTGTATTTTCTATTGCATTTCAGCCATCAGTGTAGATGTTGCTTTTGTCAGATCATTATAGCAAAATTCCCACTGAGACTGAAAACTGTATAAGATGATGATGATTATTGTGATTGCTTATCTTTTCAAAATTCAGTAGTTTCCTGGAAATGTTCTAAAGGTGCAATTTTTTTATGGATGAAGAGTAGGCTGGAGGATGTGAAATCATTTCTGATAGGAGTAATGGCTAGCACTTGTCTGTACGCTGGATTAGTAGCTTTAAACAGGTCAAGGCAGACTAATTTAAATTGCCAAGATGTACTCATAGTCAATCTACTATGGAAGCTACAGTGGAGTAGCATATATCACAGCTGGCCATCCAGCAGTTTATTCTAAAATCCTCAGTCCTTTTAGTAGGGAATAAATACTTTGTAAAAAAAAGTAAAGGGTATGAAAAAATGAGGCCTCCCACCAACAAAAAAAAATGTATACAGGTAGTCCTTGAATTCCAACAGTTCATTTAGTGACCATTCAAAGTTATAATGAGACTGGAAAAACTGACTTATGACCATTTTTCACACTTATAACTGTTGAAGCATCCCCATGTCATGTGATCAAAATTTGGATGCTTGGCAACTGAGCCATATTTATGACGGTTGCAGTGTCCCAGTATCACGTGATCCCCTTTTGTAACCTTCTGACAAGCAAAGTCAATGGGGAAGCCAGATTCATTTAACAACCAAGTTACTAATTTAACAACTGCAGTGATTCACTAAACAAATGGCAAGAAAGGTTGTAAAATGGGACAAAACTCACTTAACACATTTCTTGCTTAGCAACATAAATTTTGGGCTTAATTGTGGTTTGTTAGTTGAGGTCTACCTGTGTTTCAAAGGGATGGAATAGGCTCAGGGTCTGTGGAACATTTGAGTTTTCTGTAGAAAGAAAAGTTGAAAATCTAGAAGGACAGGAATGAAAATGTTCCAGCTGAGTTCTTTACAGCCTGTAGTATTCATAAGGAGGAGTTGGCTTCCCAGAAGAAACTCTGAAGAGGTGCAGAAATGGGTAGTGAGAATGGTCTATCAGGACATTTTTAATTCCTATCAGTTTCACTTTCTTTCTAAGTAGAAAATTAAAGTGTTTAAGTAGCATCTTTTTGGTATGGATGATATCCATTGGATATTATGCAATTTACCACGGCACATGAAGGCAAATTAGTGAATAGGGGTCTTTGTATTGTGTTAAACAAGGTGATTAAAGACAGAAAAACTGTTTTTGATCCCTATCTGTATTGGGACAGTGTTCTCTGTGGCCCTGGCAACAAGAGAGTTTTGTGCTGTTGTTTTTCAGAAATAAAATCTTCTACATGAGAAACAAATGCAACACTTCTGTTCTGGCTTATATAAAGGGATTTTAGAATCTTGGTGATGCTGATACATTGTGGATATTGTTTTAGGACAATTCTGTGTAGATTCAACTGTTACCAGGAATGTGTTTAGGGACGACTACAAATAAGAAGCAGTGGACAAAGTAAGTTAGGGGGTCATTTCTTTTTAGTGAACCATCAGTTACTGTGATGAAAATAAGCACAGTATGCTTTGCTTGTACAATCCCCCTTGCATCTCCTCTAACATGGAAGACCTTATGTTTGAATCATTTCTGAAGAAAGATGTACAACATTTTGTTGCAAAGTCTGGCAAATGTGATTCTATCATTCCTATTGGCAAAAGCCTTGTTAAAGGTACTCCTGATCCTATAGTAGAAGGATGAAGGTTTTCGTTTATTGTTTTTTTTTAAAAAGATATGTACAGTAGTATTAATCTTGCAACTCCCTTGAAAGATACATATTCTCTCTTAATTAATTATCCACCAAAGGCAAATTACATTTCCATATGAGCCACATCATTAATGCCTTGTCTATTTCTCTTTGGTTTTTTTCCTAGTCATAATGAAAGACGGAACACTTTCCTTCATCCAGTGATTGGCCAGACTCCAGAAGTGAACAATCATTTTGGTTTGCAAAGGTTGGTGGTTTTTAGTGCTTTGTAATATTGGGCATAAAATGGAAGTTCATGAAAGAGGATAGAGAATAAAATTTAAGGATGAAAAATACCAGATGAAAGAAACTTGTTCAGAAGTCTAGCTCAAGAAAAAAACAAAACAAAATAGGGGCCGGGATTTTCATAAAGGAGATTTGTATTTTATCTGATTTGATGTATTCTTGGTTTAAGTTAATGTTAACCCAAGATCAGTATATGGACATGTATTAGTGGTGTGAAAGTATAAGAAGCAAAGCCAGTTTTTGGGGAGTGTTAATAATGTGTTTTTCCTCTCTTTCACCTGCAATCTCAGATCTGTCTTTGACATGTCAAGCAAAGCAAGTAGCAAGCGGCTGGCAACAGTCAGTAGTGAATCCTCCAATCACACAATGGTTTCAGAGGTGCCTCAGGAACGACCAAATGGCAGGGTATGTTTGCTACATTATACATTGTGATGTTGCTTATTTTTTTCCTTTTGTGGCTCTGTTCTGATAGGATTGTCCAAACCTTCTGGCTGTCAAGTTTTCCTATCTGAAAAATAAGGGGCAACTGATCTACTATTGTGAAATTTAGGGCATTCTGCCGTGTAGCAGAGTGAGCGCCTGTTAGTCATCCCAGCTTCTGCGAACCTAGCAGCTCGAAATCACGTAAAAATGCAAGTAGAAAAATAGGGACCACTACGGTGGGAAGGTAACAGCGTTCCATGCGCCTTTGGCGTCTAGTCATGCCAGCCACATGACCACGGAGACGTCCTCGGACAAGCGCTGGCTCTTCGGCTTTGAAATGGAGATGAGCACGGCCCCTAGAGTCGGAAACAACTAGCATGCATGTGCGGGGGAACCTTTACCTTTACCTTTTTTATTTCACAAAAATTAGGCATCTTTTTTATGCCAAATGTCATAGCCAGCATGTGCCCAAGATTATGAGTTTTATCCATATCTAGTCATGCTTAAAATGGACCCATTAGTACTCAGTCAGACTTAAGTTAATTCTTCCTTTCAGTGTGCCTGTTCTAATATTTATTTATAAAATTTATACCTCCTTCCAAAGGAGTCTAAGTGGTTCATAAAAATATAAATCAATTAAAAAGTCAGATTAGAAATAATACAAAGTATATAACAAAAATAAAAACTGCAAACATGATGCAAAAACTCAGCAACCATCAGACTTAATATGATTAAGTAGGATTTCATTGTATTACCCACTGCTTGTTTTGCCTTTCCTAACCTTTCTGTTTCATTTCCCAAAGGCATCATCGCGTACTTCCAGGAAAGGAATTGCTTTTGGAAAGCGTTCTAATTCCATGAAGAGGAATCCCAGTGCTGCGGTGACCAAGAACGGTTGGCTCTTCAAGCAGGTAAACCACCTGTCCTTCATTACATCAGGAGATACTCATAGCCCTTAAGCTGTGAGTACATTTTGAAGGTCCCGAAACCAATTCCTGATTCTGTTGGTAAATTAGATCCCACAGTTTAATGCTGGAACTCTTTTTCAAAATGTTTCACACCCACACATATAATTGAATAATTATTTGGAGACTTCTGAGTTCTTCTCTGGACTATCCAATTTGACAACACAGTCATGATCACCAACGCATCTTTGGCCCCACCAAACATGACTTTCATCCACTAAAACTAGAGCAAATGCTATTTGGTGTGCTAAAGGTTGCCCATCTTTTCACAAGCTTCTCCTATCTTCTCTCCAACATCACAGGTCATGCTTCAGGACAGTCAAGGAAGTGTTTTTTCACCCATTACTTGGTTTTCCTTATAACTTTGTTGAGCAAGAAAGTGATTTGAAAGTCGATAGCTTATTTGATCATTCCACCTGTGAGTTCTAGTGCTGCCTTAAGCATGAAAGTCAGCAGGATGACTTTGAGCTAGTCACTCTGTCTCAGCACCACCCACCTCACAGGATTGTTGTTGTGAGGAAAATAGGACGAGGAAGGAGAAATAAGTGTGTTTACCACCTTTAGTTACCTATGAAGTAATAAAGACAAGATAAGCCTAAAAATAAAATAAAATAAAATAAAATTAAATTAAAATAAAATAATAAAATAAAATAAAATAAAATAAAATAAAATAAAATAAAATAAAATAAAATAAAAAAAATAAAATAAAATAAAATAAAATAAAATAAAATAAAATAAAATAAAATAAAATAAAATAAAATAAAATAAAATAAAATAAAATAAAATAAAGACTTCCGGTTTTGCGTGGAAGCGACCAGTCATGGGCTTGCGGGCTCTCTGCACTCCTGTGGCTAATTTCGCCCTGCCTGGGGACCCTAAATGAGTCTAAGTTGCCCTGGAGAGGCGAGGAAGAAAGAAGGATGCTCCAGAAATTCTGGAATGGTGGTGGCCATTCCATTTGACTTGGGGAAAGCCTTCTAACCTGATAGGAGAAAGGTTGGCCATATTGCATCAACCAGCCCAAGCTACTAGCAACCAAAGTCCAAAGGCACTAACCAGCACAATTGTGAACAGCATATTTGAAACTTGGTGAGGAATTCAATCTTCTCTTTTCTATTCTACATTTAATTTCCTGGAAAAGATCCCCAAGAACCAAAATACTTCTGAAAGGGAAGGAGGGGGATTTCCGCCCCACCCTTACACTAACGGAAGTGGCGAATTAATCTTTGTATGGAGGATCAAAATATATGGAAGTAAAATAATTATAAAACTTGAAATTTAAAACTTAAATCTGGATAAATCTAAAATTGTTTGAATGCTTAAGATACTCATTTTAAAGGTAATTGTTCATTTTGGAAATTGAAAACACAAGTAGTTGCTGACACCTAGTGGTAGATGAAGACTATGTCAGTTATGACTTTAATATAAGACTTGGCAACCTGGGAAAGCTAATCTGTGTTTGTGACCTTCAAAGTTTTAACAACAAAGAACAGCTGTGACCAAAAAAAGACAATAATCTGGGCTGTAGACAAAGAGAAAATTATAAATTTCAGAAAATTTTTTTTTAACTATTTGGATTACAAATATCTATTTAATTGGGACTCTAAAGCTATTTGCAGAGAAAAGAAAGGAAGAGGAAAATTCAAATTCTTGGCCATCATGGATCAGAGACATATAGAAAGAACATATCAAGAAAACATAAATACTTCACAGGAGGAGATATATAGTATATTGCAACTAATTCAAACAACAATGACTTTAAACCACAAAGAAATCCAAAATAACTTTGAAAATATAAATCAATCTATTTCTAAGTTAACCCTACAGCAACAAAATTCCCAGAAAACAACAACAGAGAAGGAGCAGATAAAACAGATAAATGGATATAGAATTGAGAATAGAGACTTAAAGATGGAACTTAACAAAACAAGGAAACATTATTTAACCCTAGTGGAATTTTTTTTACAAGAATTGGAAAAAAACAACTTATCCCTTAAGACTACAAAATAAATCTGAGGACAAGAAAACAGATTGGATAAAATGGACTGTAGAGATGTCAGGAACATCAGAGAGAAAGCAAATGATAAGAGAAGCTGAGAGAAAGAAAAAGATTTTCAACAAACAAGGAAAGGTAGAAGGCCCGTACAAAGACACTTCACCTGATTTACTTTTTATATCTACAGCAACATTTATGAACATACAGAAAACGTTTTGATTCAGCAAAATACATTGATTAAGAAAGATACTGGGCAAAGGAAAAAGACTAAAGTGGAAACCAAGAATATACAAGATAAGACTTACCAGAGAGAATACTTAAAAAAGAATCATTTGTTTGAATATGGTTATTTGGACAGCTGTGCACTACGTCATTCTTAGATTGAAAATATTCAGATTGCTATGCAACTGGTCAAGATCTCTGCATGATTTCAAAGGATTATTTTTTGGAAGTAAGGAACCTTCTCATAGGTATTCCCCTCCCAGTCACACTGGAGGGTGGCCTTAGAATGGATCTGTTGTTGCTTCCTATGGAAGGGGATAGCTTCATCCCCAATTTTGGTTCTGTCTTTTTCCAAAGAGCATGTGAGTCTATCAGTTCTGCCAAGGACTCCTTAAATTCACCTTTTTTAATTTTTTTATTATTATTTTTCCATTTTTATTTACTACTAACATTCCTAACATTGAAAACTGGATTAAAACATTTTATAAGTCCAAAACAAAGAGATAATATTCAGAAGGAGCTTAAGTATACATATCCTTAATTCACTGGAGTATAAAAAGGAGGAAGCATGGCACAATCAGATTTGCAAGATTCTGTTACTGGTCAGTAAAAGTAGTTTTAGTCTGCAGGATCCAATTTTGTCAGTCACTGGGACAAGAGGTTTAGTCTTCCAAGTTTTCAGACTTGTGCTGGAGCCCATCCTCAGGAGACTTCTCTCTGGCACACACTCTGCTAGTTTTAGTCTTTCTGAGGAGTTGATTTTCTGATCTGGTCTACCTAGCGAGGTTGATCCCAGCCTAGGACATGCTAACAAAACCACACAGATATCATCCAAGCATCCAAAAACAAAACAAAATACCCCTCCCATCACTTACAAATATGTGCTCATATGGTAACGCTTCTAAAAATGGCCCAAAAGATAACCCTACAATATCAACTTCCAAGCCCCAAGTTCTCTCCTTCCCATCAACACACTCCATAGGCAATTATCAGCACTGTCCTAAATCCTAACAGTGGAAACCCAAGAACCTCTCATCCCATTATCTCCTTGTAGATTCCTAGGAGATGTTTCCCTGTGAAGATTCCCCAACCTTTATCAACATTTATCATAGACCTCCTATTAGTGCTTCAAGCCTTATCCCAGTGTGAAGACTCTGTAAAGTACCTAACAGAAGAGCAGTATTTATAATAACTATAATTTCAGTTAGACAATATCAGAAACAGGAGCACTTTTTCAAAAGGGATCTTTGCATCATCCAAACTATTTTGTGTCTAAACTCAGTCTTTTGCCCAAAGTGTCACAGAGAGGCTGTTCAGCTGGGAGGAGGAGTTAAGCAAGGAATCAGTCTGGAATCATTACATAACCCCAAAACTAACTTGGAAAAGAAGGCACCACCAAACAGGCCATCAAGAGCTACTGAGTAGAACAGAGGAATCCAGAATTTTTGATTATTTCATAGCACATTTTTGACAACCTTCTGGGTTGCAAAGCCTCACTAACCACGCTTTCAAAATGGATCAAATCACGCATTGGGCTACCCTATGAGAGACAGAATAAGAGTGCCCCACAGGACAAATGGGCAACTAATAAGCTCCTAGGAGATGTCTATAGAGTGGGCTCGTGGTTCTCCATGTTCAATTGCATTAAAATTAAACTCTTATGCTTTGGCCAAAGCATCATTTCCAGCAAGAGAATTCCTCTCCCCCCAATATGTGAGGGAAGCTCTGATGTGTTCCACAATAGGGTGCCTTGGCTTCACTGTAGGAAAATGATACATTGAACTTGGAGAAGATCCAATATCTAAAGTGGAGAGAGTCTACCTACCTATTACAGGAAAGAGGGAATATTTGCAGAAAATTGCACATCACAAACCCCTTATTTCTTCTTTCTCTTTTTGCTGAGATTTCTTTCTGACTTGTCATTCTGAGACTGGAGATCAAAGTATTCCCTCTCACAGGAAGTAACTTTAGAACCAGTTTAGACACTGCTTCCACACCAGGTGGGCAGGATATATTCTGTTCTAGAAGATGGATCTTCATGGTAAATCCAGCATACCAGTTCTTGTCATATACTATCTAGAAATCCTATTGCTTTGTCTGACCTTAACCCAGGGGTAGGCAACCTTGGCTCTTTCATGACTCATGGACTTCAAATCCCAGAATTCCTGAGTCAGCATAGCTGACTTAAGAATTCTGGGAGTTGACGTCTACAAGTCATAAAAGAGCCAAGGTTGCTTACCCCTGCCTTAGCCTGTCATGCCAGTTTCTCATAGGATGCTTTTTCAATCTATGCTGTATGTGGTATCCAGATTATGACATTTATTTGTTTTCAAAAACTCTTTACAGGCCAGCTCTGGAGTCAAGCAATGGAATAAGCGCTGGTTTGTATTGGTGGATCGCTGCCTTTTTTACTACAAAGGTATGAGGAGATGCAAGTCTAAAATTAAATATTAAAATTGTATTTAATTTAATTATATGTTAAAATATAAAGGTATAAGGAAACTCCCAGATGCCAAACATAGTTTGAAAGCAATGATGCATTCATTTTCTGTATCTCTTATCAAACTAGATTTTCACCTTCATACCCGCTGTTGAGGAACAGTGCTCCTTTCATAGGAGAGACTGATTTTTTTATCTATAAGGGATACAATATTTTCATGGTTTAGGAGAGATAGGAAAGGCAGTTTTTCTTCACAAAGTATGTACTTGAGAAATGTTATTCTATAGTACGAGTTGTAATAATTGCTGCCAATTGGATGGTTGTAAAGGAGACAACCCTACTGCTTTGATGGTAGTTATAGAGGACAGCCTACAATTCTATGGTTAAATAACCCATGACCCCCTGAGTCACTATTTCAGAGATATTTGCTTACTTAAACAGAAAAACAATATGACCATAGGTGGACAAAAAAGCAGTGGAGCAGGAGCAAGTTGCAACTTCCTGCCAGCTTCCCCATTGACTTTGCTTGTGGGAAGGTAGCCAAAAACATCGGAAGTTATGATAACAGGACCTCAGCAATGTGACGACTGCAGGGCAGTATGGTGACACTGCAGCGGCCACTACTTTGCCAGTGCAAGTGGTATGAAGATCTTTGAAATTTCAATCCCACAAGAGAAATGGGCCTGGATCTTTGGATGCATTCTTTAAGTTAGCCCACTGGAGGTACCTTGATTCAAAAATATGATGCACTCTTTCTGCTAATTGTGGAATACAAATAGACAGACAGGAGAGTTTCTGAGTACCAGGTACAAGGAAGTACAAGTGAAAAATTTAAAAATGTTACTGAATTTGTGTCCCAGAAGGCTGCCTGTTACCTAGCTAGCCACTGTGAGGATAGAATGCTGGATAAGATGGTCCTCTGATCTGCTTTAGTAGGATTATTATGTTTTTGTAATATTATTTTGTAATAATAAAAATGTACTGTTAACTCTTTCTGACCAAGCAATATAGTTTTCCAGCAATATATAGGAATTTCTCACATGAATGATGACCGACCCTTCCTTCCTTCCTTCCTTCCTTCCTTCCTTCCTTCCTTCCTTCCTTCCTTCCTTCCTTCCTTCCTTCCTTCCTTCCTTCCCCAGCAAGTCCTTAGCTATTTTACCTAGCAATTAATTTTCCAATTTGCAATACTGCAGTTGAATGGATAAGAGCAAAGATTCAAGGTCCTAGACCTGCTCTTCCAGAAGTCTCCTGAATCTTCTCACTCTGTCCTCACCTCCGCTTTGAGGGAGCTTGATAATTTAAAATCTGTGTTGCCTTTCTGGCAATTAAACTGAAAAAATATTTTAAAAGGAAATAATTTTAATAGGTGCCACTTGTTGCTATGTTGCACAGAGGGATGTACCAAGAAGTTTCAGCCTTTTCTTCCATCCATGGGAGATAAATTAATCTCACAGGAGATGAGCAAAATAAATAAAATAAAATAAAATACCTTTTAAACTTTAAATACAGTATTCAAAATAAAAGCATTCAGTTTTGGAATAAATGCTGCCTGATTAAAAAGAAAAATACAAAAGATTGTGATGCTTGGAGCCAAGTACAAAATGATTCTAGTCTGCTGCAAATAGGAGATTCTCTTGCAGTATCTCAATTTACTACCGAGCTTCATAGTCTGAAAAATAGGATAAAAATAGGATAAAGGCTGAAATTAAGAGAGAATTTCTTTGCTAATAATTTTTGTATGTGGCATCTTATTTCTAGTAGTTGCTCTAGGAATTTAATTAGTTTTCTAAAACAGATGATTTGGATGTTGTTGTTGCCCTTTCACAAACTTTGGATTAATTTATTGTATGTCATCAAATAGAAATTTAATATTCTCTGTAATATCCTGTTAGTCATTCTTTTCTTTGGACTTACTGGAATGATTAAGATCCAACAGTGAAGATGCATGCGTGACATTGCAGCACATATATATTTATTTAATTTATACACAGCTTTCTACTCTGGCAAATACTCCAATGAAGCAGACACCATGTCACCCACCACCAATGCAACTCTTTTATTTTTCCATACTCTGCCTGCCAAATTGTGAGCCCAACGACATCAATATGTCCTGTAACCATTGGTTCCCACAATCTTGCTCTCTGGGCCTTCTCTCTGGTAGCAGATGGAAAAGATGATGGGCATGAATAATTAACTAGACAGTATTGTGAAGTGTAACTGTAACTGATATGCATACAGGGATATGTGAACGCTTCCTGGTCTGAATTGGAAAGACGGACAAGCATGAATGCATCAGGGCAAGGGGGCATCTTTCATAGGTAGATAAATAGTTAGGCCCAGCTTTTCCATCCCACTCCCTCCGTAATGATTGTTTTCAAGTCTTCCTGCCTGCCTGCCTGCCTGCCTGCCTGCCTGCCTGCCTGCCTGCCTGCCTGCCTGCGTGCAAGGAAATTACCCTATGCTCCTGGCTGTTTCTTAGTTCCAATGGTGATGAAGAAGATGGATGTCCATTTTAACAACTGTTAACTAAGATAAAGGAATATTGTCTAATTCTTTGTCCCTCTCTTCTTCTTTCATGTAGATGAGAAGGAGGAAAGCATCTTGGGCAGCATCCCACTTCTCAGTTTTCGAGTAGCAGCTGTACAGCCATCGGATAACATCAGCAGAAAATATACCTTTAAGGTCAGTAAAGAGTGGAAGTGCTCCTAGCACACTGTTCATGGATGTGCAAATATACTTTGTTGTGCTAGTAGAAATGTATCTTAGGCTAACAGCACTACCTGAACTGGACCCAGTAGAAACTTTATTTAGATGGGAAACAGCTTTATATCACACATTTAAAATCGTGTTGGATTCCTAGAGCGTACATTTGTACCTGCACGTATGATGTCAATATACAAGTACACTCTACGTGCTCCTAAATTCTGTGAGATTTAGTTCCAAATTCATTCTATCCCCTTTTCTCTTGATGGAGTCTAGAAATAGTCTAGAAATAGTCAAATAGATCATGTAATGTTTATTGAATAAATCTGGAGTATTGAAAGATCTTGGGGGAGAGATTAGGAAATATGTGTTCATTTAGAGATATTTGAAGATTGTTTCATATGCAAAAACAATTGCAATATGTTCTTTCTTTTCTATCTCTTCTCCTTATATTTCTTTTTGTCTATTCACTATCTTTTTCTTACTTTTTCCTAAGTTGGTGTTGCTTTTATGCTGTAAAAAATTCTTAATAAAAATAAATTTTAACAAATCTCTAGTACACTCAATGAAAATTAATTAGATTTAAGTAGTTGCACATCTACATGTTACATACCACATAACTTTTTTCATTGCCATCTTTCCCATTATATTGTTTGCTAACTTCTTTCTACTCATTGAAACCACTTACTCTTGATGTTTCAAAACTGTGCTCTGTAATATTTGTTCCCTTTTTAATGGTGATGAATTGGTTTTGATTGGAAACCATTGATACATTTGTTTTCTTTGTAAATTTTCCTACATGTCTAATAGTGGTATAGAAGAAAGGAATTGTATTTAAAAGGGGTATGGGGACTCCTAATGAAGTTCGTAAGCATATAAACATGCTTTTCAGGACCACTTGGCTGATGTTGAGTGATAGGAATCCAGGAACTCTTTTTCTGGCACAACTTTTCCCACCAAGTTCCACTGATACCATTGCATTAGACAGGATCTCAGAGTCTATAAATATATACAGAACATCTTAGAGAAGAGTATCATATTTCCAGATCATATGAAGCTTATGAAGTAAATTTTAGAGTTCAGTAGGAATTATTCTGAAGTAATGTGCCTAGATTTTCAATATTTGTTTGTAAGAAAACAAAAACTACAGTGAAGGAAATAAAAGTACAGTTTTGATCTTCTCCAAACTTCATACTGATGGCAAGATACCCAAAATTTATATTCTGTTTTTTATTTAAGAATAATTATTGTGCTCCCAATTCATGTTCATAAAAAATGTAATTGTATAATAGACTATTCACATAGACAATCTACATGTGCTAAATAGGTAGATGTACAAATATATTTTTTGACTTCATCCTACAGTTTCTAGAAATTTTATTTGACATCATGTCCTATTGCTGCAATAATTGAACCTACATTTTCCTCTAGCACTTTGAGACAACTGGCTGAAGGCCGTTCCATGGGCTGAGATGCAAAGGAATAGTTTTCCCAAGTTCAGTGAAAACCAAGTTGACCATTCAGTTTAAAGCTCAGAAAAGCACTAAGTATGAGCCCAATTCTGCTTTAACTATCCATTCACAGTGACCACCTTTGTTCTTGGTGTGCTTTGCCTGCTGATATTCCTCCCCGTTTAATTGCTTATTGGGTGTGGCTGATCTGTTCTCTGTCTTCCCTGTTTTTCTGTGTGAGGATCCCCTGGACAGGAGATCTCTTCTGATTACTGGTCTGCAATACATCACCCAGCCACCAAATAGGTAGTGTTTTCCTTCTGTTTCCAAATGCATGCATGCATGCCAGAAAGGAAAAAAATGAAGTGCCAATGGTAAAAATTATCCTGCATGCTTTATTCACCTGCAATCATTCCCTAAGGAAATTGTGGTTGGGGAAATTTTGAATCCCTTTGTCTAATGAAATACCTAGAAGTATTTTTAAACCATAGAGAATACTGGAAACACAGAGCTATATTAGCAAATCCCACTGAGGATATAGATCTTGAACTCATTACTATTATATGACTTGTACATAAATAAATGTTCATGTTATGGGTTTCACTGAGTGATTTGTGGAAGATAATATCTAGCTCAACAAAGTGAAAATCAAAAAGGCATGTAGTAGTTAGTCAATGAGTGGCAATTAGTTGTGAGACAAAACTGATGGGTAAATATAAACAAAAATTAAATTATGTTATTCATTCTCTACTGTGAATATTTAATGTACATAATAAAATGCATAATATATGAGCCCAATTCTGTTTGTTATATTGATTAGTAAGATACATTAAAACAACTGGATTTTTTTTTCAGGATCATTGAGACAGATACACTACAAATGAGCTGGTTAAATTCAGACAAAGAATTTGTATGTATCAAATTCTAGAAATACTTTGATCTGGATTTGTAGCCTCTTAGGATAGTTTTAAATCAAATGTGATTGCTTCTATTACTATTCTTAATATATGTGCCTATTCTTTTTTGTTTACTTGTATAAGAGCTGAAGACTTTCAGTTTCAAAAATAATCTTTCCTTTGTGGGTTTTCTATCTGAAAATCTTCAGTTTTTACATATCAAAACTCAGGAATGAAGTACATAAAAGGCTCTCTGTGTGATTTCCTAGACTCTGTTACATTTTAACCTGATGAAGAAATGGTTCATGCTGAGGGAATGGGGGAAAATAAACAGAATATCATGCACTGCACAGCTGAGATCAGTCAAATTTTGTCTATGTCCCAAATGCTGAAATAGCATTGTTAGGGAAGGTTGAGTACTCCTGTTATTGATTTCTCTAAGTCAACAACTATGCTGATGTAATCTTATTAAATGTCCACAAGGAAATGGAACGTGAGTACTTCGCTATGGACAGTTCCTAGCATTGACATTCAAAGATCACTACTTAATCTATTCCTCTTTAATTTGTCCCTCTGATAAGAAAAAAGATGGCAGAAATGATGGGATAACACTGAAGTGTTACAGGTGGAAGATCACTCTATTTGGAATGCTGTAAAAGAAAGATGTTTAGAAAAATTAAGGAAGTTTGAGAGATCTTTCTTCCTTGCCTGTGTTAGGAAGAGCTATTGAATGTCTAGGAACTATTCCTAAAACAGTAAATTTATATCATCTGAAGTTTAATGTTGGTGGATTTATGTTAACTCTCATTATTTTAATTCAAATCAATGATCTATAACAAGCCATTTGGCAGTAGCTTTTGTTCTCCCTACCATAAATTGATTAGCAAGGAGTTTCACCAAGACAATCTGAGTTGAACCAGTTTTTTGCATGCTGTTCCACTTAAACATTTTGACTTATGCATGTCCTGCAATGGGAGAGCTTTCATCCAATACCCAAAAGTTTGTACATAGTGCTGGAGGACCAGAGGTGATGTCGTTGTGTTAGAATTAGTGGAGTTGGTTTGTGCCAAATTTTAAAGAGGATAATCTTCTATTTAAAGGATAGTTATAATTACTCTTCTGTTTCAAAGCACTGTCTATTTGAACAAGTCCAAACATCGTTTCAAAATAAGAGCTGACAATCATGAAATAAAAAATTGGTGAAATTATAATGTGCCTAAGCGAAAGAAGACAAAATTGATTGCTGATGAGTAAACTCTCACTGGGATCTTTTTATCTCCCTTTCTCTCTTTCTATTTTTTGTTTCTGCAGGTAACTGTATGCTGGATGGAAGAGGTGCCACAAAATCACAAGAAGTCATTCTCTCCTCAGGCTGAGCATGCTGGCATCCGGACCTATTTCTTCAGTGCTGAGAACAATGAAGAACAAGAATCCTGGATTCAAGCTATGGGCGAGGCTGCTCGGGTTCAAATCCCACCTACTCAAAGGTCAGCTATTCAAAAAGGTGGAAATGGTTTAGAACTGGTTGTGGACATTTCACCCTGCTGAACACAATGTACAAAGTGTTACATCTATTGTCAAGTTCAATTTCAGATGAACTGAAAAGATCCTAGCAGCATGGCTAGTTAAATAGTAACATATTCATCGTCTCATAAGGCATTACACAAAAGTCATTCTATAGCTGTAAGATTCTTTCTTCAGTGGAATTAGAATAAATATAGCCTTAAGGCAATATGAAAAATAGTAGGGTCATGAGAAGGTTCAATCAATAATTTGCAAGAGGATGATCAGTACCCACAATAAACTGGAATTCTTTCTTTAGGATATACCAATCCTAAGCTATGGTAATGAATGCTCTTTTCAACTTGTGGATTCTTCTCAGGCATGAAAAGACTGATTGTGAGAACATCCCTCCTAGCAAAAATTATCATCAGCATCACCAGCGCAGTATTCTTACCAGGGAGCTTGCCAAAGCTGAGTTGGAAGCAAAAACCAGAGGAGAAGGTGATGGACGTGGTTCCGAGAAGATTGAAAGAAAACCAGAACGTGTTGCAAATAAGAAAGAGGCACTGGTGAAAACCAATGGCATTACCAGTCAAGATACACCCTCGGAGCCTGGAAGCCCTTATCCTGAAGCAGCTCGTATGCCAGCTGGAGTGGAGAGAACCCCACAGCCAAATGGTTGGCAGTATACATCCCCAACTCGTCCTGGCAGCATGGCCTTTCCACAGCATGATGGCAATACTGTTATCTCTCGTCGGAGCTTGGCACCTCGCACTAATCCAGAAAAGATTGCTCAGAGAAAAAGCTCCATGACCCAGTTGCAACAGTGGGTCAATTTGCGCCGTGGAGTTCCACCACCTGAAGATCTCCATAGGTGAGTTGTTTGAACACACAAGACACAAATAATACATATAAGTTTGTTTTTTGAAAAAAGCAAACAAACCTTTTTTTAGAAACACCTCATTAAATACTAAAAAAGAGGGTATATTCTAGACTTAAATCAGTACCTAAGGTCCTAAAAGATGTTGGTATCTTATATTTAATACCATTCCCTCTTCCCTGAATAATTGTCCCTGAATACACAAGGCTGTTACAATTTCAGTTTCTTTTCTGACAAAAAAGCTCATCATCTTTCTTTTGATGTCTTGGAATACATTATTTTAAAAATGCACAATTGTTTTTTATTCAGTATTCTTGCACCCAGAAAAGCAGGAAAAGTCTTTGGTATCAGTTTTCCTGATCATGGAATGAAGTAATTATTTTTATTTTTTAAAATTATTTTTATATATTTTTTTTAAAAAAAAATCTGTTTATCAGCTGCTCCTCTTACAAAGTTTTCAGAGTACCCTATAGGAATAAACACAGTCTGGCACTATAAATATCCAGTGAGAGAAAATAAATACTAGCAAAAAAGCTCAAAGAAATGAATATCTTCCCACTCTTAAGTTTACTTTTTGACATATGGACAATGAATTTCACTGATTTGGGGCAGTTTAATGATCTAAATCTACAAATCACAGTTTTAGAACAAGTACCAAAGCAGCTTTTATCCTAACTGAACCTTAGACATTTCAATTTTTAACTGCTATTTATTATAACCTGATACATGTATGTATACTCTGCTACTCAAGGAGGCAGCTACATGCAGGAGAGGAAACATGGAGTGTTTCACAACTTTAATTATGAAGAGTAAAAAAATTAAGAAACACAAGCAAACAATATAGTGGAACAATTGGAGACAAGTAGGCACCATTAAGGCTTAAAATAAAAATATAAATTTGCAACTTCTCCCAGTTTTACACACAGAAATATGTGAAAAATATATCAGTGCTATTCAGCAGATGGTAGTCTAAGATAATAGCGATTTGTTGTTGTTGTTGTTAGCTGCGAAGTCGTGTCCGACCCATCGCGACCCTATGGACAACGTTCCTCCAGGCCTTCCTGTCCTCTACCATCTTCTGGAGTCCATTTAAGCTCACGCCTACTACTTCAGTGACTCCATCCAGCCACCTCATTCTCTGTCGTCCCCTTCTTCTATTGCCCTCAATCTTTCCCAGCATTAGACTCTTCTGCAGTGAGTCCTTCCTTCTCATTAGGTGGCCAAAATATTTGAGTTTTAGCTTCAGGATCTGGCCTTCTAAATCCTAAAACCAAATGGTTTCCTTTTTTTGTTTCTTTTGGGAATTGTAGCCCCAACAGATTCTTCCCAACGTCTCGGAGAGTACCTGATTATTACCCTCCCTATTCATCTCAGTACCCGGAGGATTACCAGTACTATCCACCTGGTGTGCGTCCTGACAGTATCTGCTCTATGCCTGCCTATGAACGTGTGAGCCCTCAGTGGACTGTGGAGGACAAGCGCCACGCCTTCCGCAATAGCAGCACATTCCAGGTGCGGGAGTGGAAAGAACAGCCTGGCTATAGCAGACAAGATGTGCCCATCTGGATCCCAGGCCCCACACCGCAGCCAGTGTACTATGATGAAATTGACGCTGCCTCAGGATCCTTGCGCAGGATGTCCCTTCAGCCTCGTTCGCGATCAGTCCCCCGCTCACCAAGTCAAGGATCCTACAATAGAACCAGAGTCTACTCTCCAGTAAGGTCACCCAGTGCCCATTTTGAACGAATGCCTTCTCGAAGTGAGGAGATATATGCCGAGCCAACGACTTACATGATGAGACGATCTATCAGTTCCCCAAAGGTAATGTTCCTTTGAGACTTCCCTCTTCCAAATAGCTCTGCCATCTTTCAGTAGATACCCAGCAAAGTGAGGGTGGGGGAGGGGGTATAAATGATTTTAATAATAACCCCATCTCTGTAATTTATGTATTGTTTATGCTGCATAGAGGAGACTACTGGGGAGGGAAGATGTTGTTGAATGTGAAGGAGATTTATTGATCAGTCAGGTCACAAGAGACATCTAATTAAGAATTGGAGCAATGGCAGGAATGAGCAAAGTGTCATTTCTAAGCAATACTTAGAGAAGCTGACCTTAAATAACATTCTCTTGTTATCAACTGATTATTCCTCAATCTCACATATGTTAAGGTTGCTCTAGACCAGAGGTGGGGAACTCTGCCCCCTTTATGACTTGTGGCTGGCTCAGGGATTGTGGGAGTTGAAATCCACAAATCACAAAAGGGTGGTAGTTACCCTGTACTAGACAGTCAGAAACAGGAACATTTCAGCCTGCAAATGTGCTAGCACCATCTGTTCTTAATTCTAGATAGCTCAGAAATAAATGTAAGGGTTCTGAGCTGAGCCCTAATTCAAGTTAAATATAAGGTATAAAGTTCCAGCAGGTGACATGTGGTGCCCAAGTGGCAAGTTAAGGCTGAGGGAAAGTGTCATGTTAGCTGAATTGAGAGGGTAGTAGATTAGACAAGTTTTTGATCTGAGATGAAGTGTTCATCTTTGTGGTTACACCCTGTGGCTTGATAAGTGTGATTTGCAGAACAAATTAGAGAGTATCAAGGGAAGAGAAGAGGGAGTCATCCCAGGAACAAAGTAGTATTACAATACAGATTTCAAACTAGCTCTGGCTTATAAAACCAACCTTCTTCTTGTCTTGTGTCCAGACTTCAGTTTCAAGGAGCTTCTATAGATAATCACCACTTTAGTTAATGGACTTTGGTTGTTTTTTTCTTCCAATAGGAAGGTCATTGTTATTACTAGATGATTAACATAAGGAAAATATGTAGTAATAATACTGTGATATAATTATCTCACACACATTCCTTTTGTTTGCCCAGTATGATTACCTTGGTGATAGAAAGCCTGTTCCTGCAGGAATGTTTCCCTTCAACTATCCAGCATCCCCTACAGTCCATGATAAAATGGTAAGCCACAATACTGTCCATTCTTTCACTAGTGAAAGTGTTTTTCTTTCCTAAAGCTATCATTTAATTCAGAAGTGGAATAATTGCCTTAGCAGCAAAGTTGTTGGTTGGTTATGAGGGTTAGTTATGAGACCAGCCTGGAGGCATCATGACTATGAGAACAGGTGGAAAATTTTAATCATTAGCCTGACTGATGATGATTGGTTGACCATAGTTTCTATGTATTTTCAAAGAGCAAAGAAGGAATTGAGCATGTGACTTTTAGAGAAGGGAAAAAAAATCCCATGCATATACTCAGTCCTCATTTATTCCTACAGTTGACATCAGTGCTGCATGAACATTACCACCCAGGAACAGTTGCAAGGAGAGATAGAATGCAAAGTCCAATATGTATAGAGAGAGTGAAGATAACTTTGATGGAGATACCCAAGCTCTGTTACCAAAGTGACAAGGGGCAAAGCATTGTCAAAGTCCAGAACTTCCATATAACATTTGGAAATGGCACAGACATCTCCCTAATTCATTGACTGTAAGAGAGAGGAGGAAATGCAATATATCTTAGATATCTCCATCAAAATTATCTTACATATTTTGGGAGGAATGGGCCACCTGTTTAACAACTTGATTATTGAGATGTATCATTTCTTACTTCTACCTCAAAGTGGAGGAAAAATTGCAATTAAGTCACAGATCGCATAGCAAGCTGCCTGCATGTTGAAGATAACGGCTCCACCAACGGCTTTCATTATATGAGCTGTTTAATATTGCTGCTCACTTCAACCAAGCATTTGCCTTGTTTTCAGGGTTGGTCCAGTCCTATGGGTGATCTCTAGATGGAAAATACTGTTTCATTCCCTGTGAGAAGTGGCACCTTCCCAATGGCTGAATGCCCATAAAAAAATTTCTAGGAATGTACTTCTGGTATTGTATATGGGATACCATTCTGGAATTAGGATGGTATCCCAAAGAATTTGGAATGCAAAAACTGAAGAGTACTAGTCCTCTTTAATTCTCTATTGTCATTCTCTCTATCAAAAAAATAATTAAGGAGTCAAAAACAGAAGTGGAAAAATACATGATAAAACTTCTGTTTCCCCTTATTGGCTAATTTTATATGCTGTTTTTCCTTGGTCATTCTAATTCTCTCTTGTTTGGTTATTCCACTGTGGGGGAGGATCCATGTGGTGGTGGCAACAAACACTGTGAATGGGACTCTGCCAAATGAAAGTGCCAACTTCATTGCTCCATGCCACGTTCTTTTGACCCTACTTGACACCTGAAAGCAACCAGTAAATCCTGGACTGGATTTAAGGTGCTTGTTGCACGCAGCTTCTTCTCTCACTACCTCTGCCTTTTCACCAGCTATGCACAAAAGCAGATGCATGCGGCTGAACTAAAAATGCAGTGAGATGAGTGTGGTATCACTAAGCAGGTCAGGAACATTCTTTCTGATCACAGATGCTCTGTTTCCAACCTCAGCCTTTCCCCCCCACCTCTGACAAGGGCAATATTCTTGTAATGACCGCAGTGGATTGTACAGAAGCATGTTGTAGTGGAGCCACACACTTTTTTTTCTTGTTGTCCAGTAGATCTGGGCATGATGGGTCAATTCAGAGTTCATCATATGTAAACACCATTGTACCTGCTGAGCAGAAACAGAGGAAAGAGACATTTCATCACAGCTCTTTGCTTTCAAGGCTACTTCTCCTGTCTTATCTGCAAAGATGTTGATCTTGACAGCAAATGTAGCCTCAATAGCAGAAGTAGAGGAATTGCTCTTGAGGTCCTGAATTCAATTAACAACACATGTGGACTCAGAAAACTGTCTTTTGAGGGGAAAGAAGTAAAGACTTATGTTGTAATATAACTTGATCAAATGATATGACTTGATAGCCTGCCAAACCCAGGCCATATTAAACAAGATAGAGTGATCTGGATTAGATTAATGTGGCCACTCTGTTAATGCTCAGCCATACAATAAGATGCCAAGCAAGGCTTGGGGACAGAGCATTGATGATAGTTCAGGGCTATCGGGATCTCTGGGAGTCCCTGAAATGAATATTTTATTATTTCCTGATCTGAAAAGATTGCTGAACAACTATTATCCACTTATCTTCTCTCTTTAAAAGTGCCTGGAAGTCTGTGAATGTTCCCTTTGCTGTATGGGGAAAGCTCTTTGCCTGTCTCTAGTTAAGCTGCACCTAACTGCTTTTGCTTCTTCTTTGTGTTCGTTGTTTTTGTATGTTTGTGTTTCCATTTTGCCGCATGCCTAATGGCTCCTGATAGGATGAACTTTTAGACCTTCAGTTGCAAAGAAACCTAGAGTATTTGGACCAACAGGTAGGCTAAGCTGGCTGTGTTCCCCCTCTCCCAACCTCACTACTCCCCACACATTCAGCCTTGGCCCTGCCAAACCCATCTCCCTCCTGTCCTGTTATCAGACCTGTGCCATCCTCCCTTTTCTGCACCTCCTTCCCTTTCCCTAATATCTCTTGATGCTATGCTAGCACTACTGGTTCTCAGTTTGTGTCAGCCTTCCTTGTGTGAGGGCAATAAACAAATATATAAAAATAAATAAATGTTTCATTTTGGGAGACTTAAAAACAAACAAACATAACTTGTCTAGAAATCTGTAGATTTTATATGCTGGAAGATGTGTTTCTTTAAGGCATACCTGGTTACAGAATGTTTACATAATATTCCAACTAGATTTTAAAGGAGAATTCTGCTGAAACATTCACATGGGTGGAGGAATGTGGTGTTCTTGTCAAATATGTAGTTGGGAGATAGCCAAAGGGTGTACGTGAGTGTTGTGCTTTCCCTTGCATAATCGTCTCTCAGAAGGAAGACGTTATGAGGAGTGCCTCTCACTGAATATTTTTTAAAATATTACTAAGAGGGCATCTTGTCCTCAAGAAGTTGCTGGGGAATTTCTTTTTTCCCTAGAGAATTTTTTAAAATCATCCCCTTGGTTTCTCTGCCCATAAATCTGGTAGAGAATTTCAAAAAGCCATATTTAAACACCACAGACATTTCTTTGAAATGTTTTTCTCCTTTGAATGAAATGTTGAAAGCCAACTCTTTCTCAGTTGAACTGGTTTAAAAAAAATTTAGGAAAAATTCTCTATCTTAGTACTTTTACTTTTCATTTGACTTATACTTGGATACATTCTTCCTCCCCTCAGAAGATTGGCTTTTAAAAATTTTATTATTGTCCTGGGGACACACCTCCCCACCAAGACCAAAGGTAGGTGTTTATTTGGATTACCCTACCTACAAACATGCCTAGAAAGAGGTGTATTTAATGGCAGGGTTTAGCTCTGACCATTGCCCCAATAGTCCTAGAGCAGGGGTAGGCAACCTCGGCTGTTTTATGACTCATGGGCTTCAACTCCCAGAATTCCTGAGTCAGCTATGCTGACTCAGGAATTCTGGGAGTTGAAGTCCATGAGTCATAAAAGAGCCGAGGTTGCCTACCCCAATTGTCCTAGAGCTTCCAGTTTAAGACCCTGTGGAATAAAAAATGGTAGATGAATATCTAACCCAGTCACTACTAGGGGGTCCTTGGTGCTCTCTGAGCTTGGTTTTCTTGAAGATATTTAATTACCAAACTATGTAACATCATCAGTACAGTGATGATGTTATCTAATTTGATAATGAAGTCTTTGTAAGAAAACCATCAAACTCAAAGAGTACCAAGGTCCTCGTGTTTCAGCTTTGAGCTACAAATATTCTCTTCTGTCGGTACAGTCACTTGTGTCTTTGCTAGTGGGTGCATGAAATCTAGCACTGGCTGTGCTTTCAATGGTTTCTCTCTGATGGAAATAGCAACAGAAGTTGGTTAGAGTCCTCACTCATGCAGCTCAACAAGTATTTCCTGAATGCCTGTTTCTTGAAGCAGTTTCTATGTTTGGCAGATCCAGGCGGTAAAGGTTTTCTTGGATTGTACTACTGTAGGGAAGGAAATTCACTTGAGGTCTAAAAGAATATTTAGGAAATCTTGCACCATCTTGAGATGTTTGCATTCTCTTAAGACTAATATTTTGTCTTAGCACTCTGAACTACACAAAGGGAGGGAGGGAAGGAGGAAGGGTTTTGTTTATTTGTATATTTGTTTGTTTTTGAAATATGAACTGTCACAGTCTTGATGTTCACTTTTTAATATGCTGGTTTAACAAATGGATCTATATGTAATAGAAAAAAAAGACTTTTCACCCAAAAGCTGAAGTACTACAGTCCAGAATTCTAGCAACCCATTTTATCAAATTAGGAACAAACAGCTGAGGTGCATTTAAAAATCACTTACTCTAGATCTGTAAGCAGTATAGAAGTCTAAACATACAAATGGAGGACTCTGAATAGTACCTTTTTTCCTATAATGATACGGTTGAGTTAAAAGACTTTAAAACAAGGTGACTGTGAATAATAAGCATAGAAAGTTATTTCCAGGCTGAATCTTTGAGCAGCCATAGATCTCTTCTAATTTTAGAATGACTGCAATTTTAGATATCTGTTAATGTTTGAGGAAGGGACGGGGTGGCTCAGTGGATTAGGACACTAAACTTGTTGATCAGATGGTCGGCAGTTTGGTGGGTCGAATCCCGAGTGCCGCGTAACAGAGTGAGTGCCTGTTACTCGTCCCAGCTTCTGCCAACCTAGCAGTTCGAAAGCACGTAAAAGTGCAAGTAGAAAAATAGGGACCACTACAGTGGGAAGGTAACAGCGTTCCGTGCGCCTTTGGCATCTAGTCATGCCGGCCACATGACCACAGAGACGTCCTTGGCCAAGCGCTGGCTCTTCGGCTTTGAAACGGAGATGAGCACCGGCCCCTGGAGTTGGAAATGATTAGCACGCATGTGCGGGGTAACCTTTACCTTTTAATGTTTGAGGAACAGTGTAAAAATAAGAGGGGGGTTCTTGTAATAAAAGAAAAACCTGGCTTCACCTCCACCCAACCCTGAAAATCAGATGCATGCATTTATTTTCCTTTACTTCAAAGCAACTGTGAGGGATGTATACTAATTTGACAGATGTACTGAAAGGTTAGAAGTCCAATGGTTTCTAAATCCCATTTTCTGGGTTAACACTGCAACACACACACACACAAACACCCAAAATGTCAGGAGGATAAATTTCAGTTTCCCCATCCCCTAAACTGTCTCAATAAATATTTGTTTTAAAAAAGAAAGAAAGAAGATTAGAAATGTAATCTTGAATCTCCAATGTTCTTTCAAGAAGTTAATTTACATTTAACATTTAAATGCAAATTCACTAACATGCACTACCAAAATTTATGTATCTGTATAGCACAATGATACGCTAATATAAACAACTTTCTGAAAATTTTGAGGTAGGCTGCATGTATTAAGGTAAAGCAAGACTAAAAACAGATTGTATAATTGTAAATCATATGCATATTAGGAAAATATTTATTATTAAAAATGCTTGCAGAAATGCATATAATGGAGAAAAATATGCAGAAAACCACAATCCAGCAGGTGAAAAATTTTAAAGATATCTATACATTAAGAAAAATGCACACACATTCCTGTGATATATATTTTTTAAAAATTACAATTTTTTAAATAAGCAGGACATAATAAATTTAAGAATGTAAATAAACATTATAGATTAAGTGAAAATGAACTTTACAAAGTCACCCATCCTTAGTAATGCCCACCTGATTCCTTAGAGACACCGATGAATCTAAATTATTTTTATTCCTTCATCTTTCTGTTTCATTGTTGTCATTTATCAGACATTGGATTTTCTACCTGTTCCTACAGCTTCATGCATAACAATTTCTTCATTGCCAATAACCTTAGCTATTGGCAAGAAACATCGATCCTGCATCATTGTATTTCATTCTCAATCAGAATTACTTGAAGAGAGCTCCAAGCAGATTGAATGAACTCTAAGCTATATCAGAATCATCATGCAATGCCACAAATATCCCAACCAGAATTAGCTGCTATATTTGTTTGTCTCAGCAGGGACTAAGCAAATTGATTTGTCTAGTTTGAACTAAAGAACTAAACATGTACAGAGTATGAAATCTAATCCATGGCATCTCTATCAGGCCATGAATATTCATGTCATATTGTCGTCATGCAAATTTCCAATTTAATTAATGACATCATAATGCCTAAGGCAAGTTCATAAGTCTTATCTTTAGTGTGATGTTGTCAGGGGAATGCCCAGTTATTCCCAAATCCTGCTACAGTTGCCAGTGCCAGGCCACAGCCCATTGGGAACTGGGCCAGGGAAATGGTGGACGAATGTGCGTATGTGTGAAACCATCCCGTCTTCTCCCCACTACCACCACTTCCGCCAGTCCACTGAACTGGAAAGGTTGGAGACCACTGTCCTATAGCACTGAGTTGTCTCTGGATTCTTCAGCTTTGCAAAGTCTTTTGTCCCAACAGATTTATTAGGACACATGCCTTTGTAAAGTGGATTGGAATATCCTATCGTATTTATTAATCTTTCAGTCCCTCAAAATTCTCTCCAGTTTAAATGTAAGCAGAATGAATTGTTCAAATATTGCATGCAGAAAATGGAGGCAAATAGAATAAAACACTTAAGATTACATTTCTGTACCCATTTGTATGCTAGCAGAATATATGGTATATGTATGAGAAAGGGGTGCTGTGGCCAAGCGATTAAGACGCTGGGTTTGTCAATCGAAAGATTTGCAGTTTGAGACCTAAGTCCCACATGACAGAGTGAGCTTCCATTACATGCCCTAACTCCTGCCAACCTAGCAGTTCCAAAGCATGTAAATGCAAGTAGTTAAATAGGCACCACTTCAGTGGGAAGGTAATAGTGTTCCGGGTGCCTTCAGCATATAGTCATGCTGGCCACATGACTACAGAAGCATCTTTAGACACTTCTGACTCTTCAGCTGTGAATTGGAAAAGAGCACCGTCCACTAGAGTCAGACATGACTGTCAGGGGAAACCTTTACCTTTGTATGTATGCGAAGGAACAGGTGAATTCAAATATGGTCATCACATAAAATCCAGTTTTTAATCATAACAACTGTATGGAAGGCTATCTGCCCACGTTTAACTTTGGTAACTAATACATCAAGCAGATAACCCAAACAACCTTCCCTACAACTTAAATTTGAGATTCAGTAGTATTCTCAGCATATTACATGGTGTTAAGACACAATTGCTGACCAATCCCCTCTGAAAAACACCAGACAAAATCAAAGCCTTTTGAGAAAATGCTGGCAGACAATTTCAGCTAGAAATGTAACAGCTAGCTGATACTAGCCTGAAAAATGCCTGCATGAATCAGTGCTGGTTCTAAAACCGATCTCATTGTGGCTTCAGCATCAGAGTCCACCACTATACAATAATTTGGAAGATGTGAGTGCCTAGGTTGGACTGAAACCAAACTACTTGGTTACTATATATGGTAGCAGGATTCTGCCCCTCTGTCTTCATTTTTGTTTTCTAAACCTTGCAACTTTGCAACCCATTTTGAAGCTTTCCATCTTCTTCTGCTTTGGACCATAGGAGAAAGATTCTACCATAAACACCTAGTGCATTCTGCTCCCAATTTTTTTGTTATGCCCTGGTGATTTGTGTTTCTAAGTGCAACTGATTCAGAACCTCTGTTTATGTTCCTTATGAGCATATGGAATATATGATGTAATCCTGTTGACTTTTCTTGAAGAATAAAGATTTATTCAGATATATTCCTAGCTATCCTTGAGGTTTTGTGTAAGCAATGATTGTTTTATTTCTTCTATAAAAACATATATTTCGAAGGAATTCAAAAATGAGATACAACCCTACATAAATACCTCCTCCTCCTCCTCCTCCTCCTCCTCCTCCTCCTCCTCCTCCAGAATCAGTCTAAATAACCTATACTACCATATGCAGTAGGATGTGCAAAAATAAAGCTTTCTAAATGAACAAAAATCTGTAGCTCAGGTTTGAACTGTGGATTTCTTTGTACTCTCTGAGCTTGGTTGTTTGCTAAGTAACATCATCAGTGAGAGACTTTCTGCATCTCAATACTCAAGATTTAAATAATCTGTTCTGTTGAAACATTTATCTCTGAGAGGTAATACAGTAACTAGTCAGGCCAAATACCTGAATAAAAGTCTGCCCATCAATTTAAAGCTGATTTGCATGGTTAAGGAAGCATGTGGGCTACTCCCTATTTTGGAGCAGTCTAGGTTTTTTCCCCAAAGGAAAATTGAATAGGCAAAAAGAACTGGAGGTACCATATGGTGCATAAGATTGAGAGAGAGAGAGAGCTAGTCATGATTAGCAGCAGTCTTCCTTTGCTTTTTTTCCAGAATAGAAGCAAATTATTTCCTATAACAACACCTGTTTGTTTGTTTGTTTGTTTGTTTGTTTGTTTGTTTAAGAAGTAAAATGCTGCTCCCAAAGTAAAATACTGATTGTAGAAATGGGAGCTGCATGCATACCATCTCAACAACCCCTTTTCTGTTGAAATTGTCCTTTTGTGCACTATTTCTGCAACATAATCTTTGCCCACCAAGCTCCTATTAGACCCATAGAGGAAACAGATTGCTCTATAGTTTCCCAAAGACCTATGACTGAAACAATTCCATGGGAGAAAGAATTGTTTGTAACTTTCTTCCTTTCTTCATTTTCAAACTGGTAAATGCCTGTTTTGGAGTGGCCAAAAGAAAAAAAAATGTAGTGGATCCAAACATGGATCAGCTGTTTTGGTGCTCCAAATAAAATAAAGGAGAAGGGGATGGGCAGGGACAAAATACAGCTGTGTATACATACATACATAGTTTTCCCCGACCCCAGGAAGATAATCTGATATGATTCCCCAGATATAATGTCCTTCATTTTAAACCACAGGATGGTGTACTAGCCCAGTTGCCTAAGCAACTGACTTTGTATGGAAATGGAGAGACTCTGGGAAATACCATGAAAGGTTATCCTGTCAGTGAAGTTAGTGCTTCTACAACACGGGTGTCAAACGCAATTGTGTCACATGACGTATCGTGACATATTGCGACGTTTTTTGCCTTTGCGGAGCCGGGGTGGGCGTTGCCTACGCATGATGCATCTGACCCACGTGGCCACCAGTTTGACACCCCTGTTCTACAGTAAGGATTCTTGTCAGCTGGAAGGAGGCAGGATTAAGTCTTTTTCTCCAATCAGATTTCCCTTCTCCATGACTGCTATTTATATAACTCAATAAAAATGTGCATGTAAATTGCAACAAAGAATTAAGAGGAGACTGTCCTCAATCTGCCTTGATGAGGTGCTTTCTCTCATAGAAAATTATCATTCTGGCTTGAGATGACAAGCTGCCTCAACAAAGCATTAAGATGGGACCACTCTACCCCAATTGGCCATTCCATTCAGAAGTCATTTATTATCAAGTGAACTGAAGTGGTCATTTCTCCCTGACAAAGGAAAATGCAGGGCCATTTCACTTAACAACTTTTTATTGAAAAGACTGTTCAGTTGAAGTCTCAAGAAAGTTCACCACCCTTTAGAAGACCTGCATGGCCTTAACAATTATCATAAAGTGAGCTTCATTTTGGTACATCAATCTACTATAAGATCTGAGCTACTGACCCAGATATTTCCACATTTATCTTAGGGATGACACAAGTTTAAGCTTGAATGGAAATGACTCTGTCTCCATTAGCGTCATGACTGTTTTTCCTTATCTGCCACAGATGAGCGAGAGCGAGACTTTGATCAGTATGGTGAACAGAATGGTGGAGAGCTCCTCTCCTAGGGCTCAGCTGTACTTGCAAGTAAGACATCACAGCAGCTCTGGCATCAACCATGACATCCCAGCTGCTTTTGCATGGCCAAACCATCCCAGTATCATTGTTCCATGCCTCACCTCCACAACCATCGGTGAGGTGGCCATTCAACTTTTCATCCCATAGTAGCATTTGTTTATAGACTCATCCTGGCATCCACGCCCCCTGGGCCTCCAGGAGAGGAGGCTTTCTTGAAATGGTCTAAATCCACATATTTCTTTTGATATTTATGAAAGCAACTCTGGTAATGCACATCTTGGGCCAGCTCCTTTTCTCTAATGAATTTCTCAATATATGTATGTAAAAGTTCTGGAATTACAGCCGATAACCACCATTTAAAAAATCCTTGTCAGGCTATTTTCTGCTAGAAGAGAAAACGTACCAGCTGGTTAGGTGTTTTTTTTAAATGAAAAAATATTTGTTATCATATTTACATAAATTCTGGTACTTCTGGAGAGTGGTTAAGCATAATAACATCTATAATTATATTTTCATGAAGGAGGAGTAAGGTTTTCCACAGTAATTTACCCTTCTAATGGTAGAGTCGTCTTAGATTTGCGTAGAGATTCTGTTTTTCCATGGCTGGCATTGTTCATTTTGTATTGAGCAACAGAGTCAACAACAGAATAATTAGAGCTGCATTCCTCCCAATTACTGCCAGCCATATACCATCAATCTCTGTCTTTGGCTTCAATACTTGTTTTGCCACTTTTAGTACTAAAATATATTTTTATGGGTTTGCACCACTATATAAGGAAAACAGCAGTGGAACATTGTTTATAATTGCTGGTTAGGAGGAATATATTTGGAGCAGTCTGAGTTCTGTTTGTTATATGAGAAAGTGAATTATTGTATATTATTATGAGACATTATTATAATCCCAGGGGTACGATGGCTTGTGTCTATTAACAGCTGCCTTTTTTCAGAGTAAGAACCCTATGGTGAATGGAACTGAAGTAAAGCCATAGGGAAAAGGAGATGGGCACATTTGATCTTTCTCATACCCCTGTTAGGGAGGGCCCTTTTGGTACCCTCTTCCAAGATATGAGGCTTTATGAAGAGGCAGATAGCTCTTCTTAGAAGTCTAAATTGGTCTTTGCCTAAAGGTTTTGGAAATACATGAATCCTTGAGGGCTGTATGTTGCTGTTCTCTGATCTACTTGCACTGGAGAACCTGAAAATAGATATTATTATGTTGCATAACCTTCACAAGAATATTTTTTATTTATTTATTTATTTTATTTTAATCCCATTTATATCCCGCCCTTCTCCGAAGACTCAGGGCGGCTTACAAGCTTAGCAGTAGCCTTCATTCTATGTATATGCCTGCTTATTAGGGCTTTTGGGGGCCCCCAAGCGGCATTATTACAAAGTCAGCTTATTGCTCCCAACAATCTGGGAAGATACTACCAACCAAGGCAGGCCTTTTAGTCCTTTTATTTATGTAGACAAGCAGTGGCTTTTTTCAGATTTCAGTGCATGTGAAATCCTTTGGTAATGATATTAAATGGTATTAAAAGTAGTAAAGAAATAGGTTTTAAGATGTTGTAATAGTTAAATAGAAGCATGGTGCATTTTTCTGTGGATTGGGCTTGTCTTCCCAGCAGCACCTTTTCCATTAGGGAATACATTCTAATCAGTTCTGCCAAGAATGTGGTAAGGCCAAAGGGGTGTGATGACTCAGTGGTTAAAGATACTGAGCTTATCAGCTGGAAAGCTGACAGCCGGGTTTGAGACCTGAGTGCTGCGTGATGGGATGAGCTCTCGTTACTTGCCCCACTCCTGCCCACCCAACAGTTCTAAAGCATGCAAATGGGAGTAGATAAATAGGCACTACTTTGGTGGAAAGGTAACAGAGTTCCATGCACCTCAGTATATAGTTATGCTGGCCACATAACCATGAAAAGTGTCTTTGGACAACATTGACTTCCTCAACTAAAAAAGGAGATGAGCACCACCCTCTAGAGTTGGACTTGACTGGACAAGGAAAACCTTTTAACTTTATGTAGAAAGGCCATAATGGACCTGGGTTCTGATACGGTGTGTATGTGAGAGTTTCCTGCAATGCTGCTTATTGGCCATGGGTGTCCATAGAGAGATGTCAGAATCTACAAGATGGCAGGTGCAGGGTCACAATCAAAGCCCCAGTACTTTGTACATGCATGGAGATGCTTTAAATCTGTGTTCTCCTATCTATGGTAACTCCCTTGGAGGATTCCCCATATACCTCTGTAGATGTCAGCTTCTGGCAGGATGAGTCAATTCCTAGCGTGTCAGGAACTGAGTTGATTGATGGCTCTGAACAGTCATCCGGAAGGGATTTGGCTGAGGCTCCAGCTGGGGACAGTTTGTGATTGCAGATGGCCAGTGAAGAGGAGGAGGAACTGCCTTCTGCACCTGATCTGAGAACACGTAGGGCAGAAAAAAGGCAGGAGCAGAGAAGATCAGCCAGACTACTCAAGAGGAGAAGGCCACACCCATCTGGATGGGCTGCACTGGAAGCTGGCTATCTATCACAGCAGACAGATGGAGGCATTGCTGGGAACGTGTTTGTTTCCTAGCTGTGTGTTTTCGGGTCATTGTGATTTCTGCATCTCTCTGGATTGACACCATGTTTAGAATTGGAAACTCTGGACTTTTCTTGTCTTGTGAGCTATCTTGTGTCTGGATTTAAGTTTGTTTGGTGGATTTAAGTTTGTCTGGTGGAATTTTGTTTGAGCTACTTTCAAGTGCTTTGTGGACTTGAACTGGGACAGTTCTGGGTTTGGTGAAGGGAATTGCTGGGGAATATTAATAAACTCACTAAACCACAGTTGTATGTGTGTGTGAATGAGTGGGGTAACACACTATCATACTTGTTCATACAGCTGGGGATAAGTGCAATTAACAACTTCATTTTCCCAGAGAGAAAAAAAACATAAAATTTGGGTGTGATTATGAAAGCTCACACCAAAAAGCCAGTGTTAAAAAACCATCTCCTTAATTTTTTTGCATTGCATTTTATTGGTTTGCTTGTAAATTTAGATCTGGCTATTATGTAAAGCATCTTCAACCTGAAAAATATTACCTAGTTTTTTGCAATTTTGAAATCAGCAATTAAATTTGGAACATAATCCAGTTGGTAAACATTTCATTATTGTGATTCAGTACAGGGTCTCATATTAAACTAACACTAGTCTTTCTCTGCTCTCATTAAAAGTTCTTGTTAATCTAACTAAATCTAGCTAAAAGTCAAAGTATCCTGAACAATCTGTTTTTAACAAATCAGTAACCTAACTATCTACCGTATTTTCCGACGTATAAGACGACTGGGCGTATAAGATGACCCCCTACATTTCCTGTTAAATTATAGTGTTTGGGCTATACTCACCGTATAAGACTACCCCTCTTCCAACGCACACCAAATGAAAATTTAAAAACATCAGATTTGATTTTAATATGGTAATTTTAATTCAAATGCTTATGACATGCAGGTACTTAGTAGGAAAACTGTCACTTATAAACATAAGGCTGTTTGTCATCAAACATGTAAACATAAAACAGTGCAAGTGGATTAAACTTTTCCTAATTCACTCTAAAGCTTTCCCTGCGCAGACCAAATGGGAGATCCTCCAGGTTTTCCAGCCAGCCCTGTCCCTAAAGTTTCAGCACCCGGTGTATAAGACGACCCCTGACTTTTGAGAAGATTTTCATGGGTTAAAAAGTCGTCTTATACGCCAGAAAATACGGTATTTATCAGCCATTCACATCATGCAATGTATATCCATAACAGAATTTTTATTAGTCCTACAAACCCCAGCAAACAATTTTCTTGGGGGGTTTTGTGCTACATTCTTGCTTTGAGATGCATTAGAATCTATGTAGATTTTGCACCATAGTAGCTATGATAATTTTAAGGAACCTTTCTCCCCATAATCATCCTAAATTCTAGAGGGGCAGGGAGAATGGCCCATATCTTTAATTCTCTTTACCTTTATAGATGCAGTGATCATGAAGGTAAGCTATGGCTTTATTGCACAATGTGTGTAATTGCCGGATAGTTGTACATCTAACACTTGTAGAAGAGTGTTATGTAGAAGAGCTAATTTCTTCAGTAATCTGACCAGTCATTACATTAAAAAAAGCAACACTTTGTTATAAACCCTGACTGTTCCTTTGTATGTTGAAAGCAAAAGAGCCATTTTCTTAATATCAGATTTGGAAAAGTTGCTTTCCTTAACAAAGTAGAGGAACTTTTTTCCAAAGGCAACAAATAATCTTTAGTTAGATGGGTGGGTATAATTATCATACATGGTAATGTCCCTTGTTTTCCTTCTGTTATGTGTTGCTTTTGAGAAAGGCTTCAAGGAAAATCTAATAGTTGTACAATCTGATAATGTATGTGTGTATACCGTATGTACACGTAGAAGGTGAAGTGATCCACTAAGTATTAGCAGGCTTGGATTTCCTTAGGGGCTCTCTCTCAAGATAGATAGAGTAGCAATGTTCTGTTTTTATTTTTTCAGGTGTCTCATTTTCCTGACGCATATAGAGAGACGCTGCACACCTACAAGATAAATGAGCAACACACAGATGTAAGAACACCTCTTCCTCACTGTCATCTGCCTACTCAATCCATCTCCCATCCTGTTACCACTGTCTACCCTGCATTCCCTGAGGTTTGTGGGGATTCTTTCTTTCCATTTCACATCTTTAGATAATCCATCTTTTCTGCTAATAGGACTGCAAAGCTATAAAGGCTCTTGATCACCCTCCATCAAAAATCTTGTGCAATCTCTTTTCCATTTGTCTCTCTCTCCTTTCTACTCTTTACTCCTTTCTACATATCTTCATGCTGGTTTAATTGTTTGCACATTCCCTTGCATGGATTTGGAATTCAGGCATTGAGACCAGGCCCCTGATAACTAATTGATCGCCATCAAAGCAGCTGAAAATTTATATTTCTCATTCTTGATATCTACTACAGACTTCATTTTTTATTTCTCTCTTTTTCACATGGCAGAAGCTTCTAGGAAAACTCTGTGAACAAAACAAGGTGATACGAGAACAGGAAAGACTGGTACAGCAGCTCCGAGCAGAAAAGGTAATGGACCTGAATCACAAAAATAGGATAGTAGTATAGACGAGCTGCTTTCAACTCCTGTGAATGAACCTCATTTCCCAGACGTTTTCATAGCATGACTAAAAAGATTTCATCTTCTAGGCAGTGGTTATATTTAATAGAAGTATTTCCAGTTCCCTGAAGCTAGGAGACTGAAATATTAAAATGTAAATTGGTGAAGTATTATAAATATTTTAAATCTCCCAAGTCATGAAAATTCTCTGAGTTGATTACCAAACTGTAAACCAAACAACACTAATAAAATATAATAACAAATGTTAAAGACAAATATTCTTTAAATAAGTAGATATAAACCATGATATTTATACAGTGCAGGTGGTAAAAACCTAAATTCAGCCATTAAATATAAGCACCAGGTACAATACCCAGGAAAAACATTTTGTAATTAGAAGCCCATAACTGTCCTGTCCCATCCCTCAAAGCTACTTGCCTGTCTTCATTTTGGCAGGGATACCTGAAAGAAAGACTCTCAAGTAACCAGAATGCTCAGAGTAGCACCTATGGGAGAGAGGTGTTCCTATAAGTATCTGGCCCCAAGCCATTCAAATCTTTAAAGAGTAATATCAGCTATTTTAATTGCTGATGAAGCACTGATTTCTTATGTCTGAATTGAATAGTGGCAGTTAATTTCCTGGCAGCTCTGCACTAGAATAACTAAAGTTTCCATCTTCAAAGGAACCGTGCAAAGCACATTACAATAATTTAATCAGAAGTTTACCAGAGCATGTAACATTGAGCATTGGCTATCTATTTCAAAGGAGGGTGGTTTTATGAGGTGATAAAACTACCACTGAGTTTTGAGAACACTCCAAACTGCTTTCCCAAACTCTCAGAAGGGGTGTAACCCATACTGGAACAAAAAATCGCAACCACCCCAAATAATATTTCTGATCTCAGTCTGGACTGAGCTTCTTTTCTTGATTTTCATCCAGGCAATTATTCAGTCTTTCACAACATTTAGCATGTCAGCTGTGTTCAATAAAAAATGTCATCTGTGTAATGATAATAGTTCAGCTAATATCCCAAATAATTTTCCACAGCAGTTTCGTGTAAATTGAAAATAGAAATATGAAATAATTGCAATATGACAAAACAATAATTCTCAGCACTGAACCTGTCTTAGTCAGATGGCTAATTCTGATGGATACCATGGTTGATAGTGCTAAAAACTGTGAAGTCCAAGGAAAGCAAAAGGATTTGTGTTCTTTTTGTTATCTCTCAGCAAAGGTCACTCTCAAGGTGACCAAGACAGTCTTTGTCACAAAATCCAGGTGAATGTAGAACATCAGGTTTTTTCCCCTGGAGTTGTTTGATAAGCAATGATTCAAACATATTTCAAAAGAAATGGAATCTGGCAACTGTCTGGTACACTTCTGAGTTAAGTTTCTTTAGCAGGGGCTGATAACCACCTCTTTCAAAGATGTCTGTTAAAACACATCCAAGGTCTTTGGGTCTTTAGGCACAAGTACTTAGATTCATTACAACTGAATGAGACAATACTCTGAATATCTCAGTTAATATAGCTGAGAAATGAGCAATTTCAACTTACAAATTTTTCACAGCAAATTCTTTTAGAACGGTGTGTATAATAAAATGCCCAGAGTTACAAATAAATTAGCATGTTGCTGCTCCCACCATACCAGATCAGGTTGTAACATGGATTACTACAGACAGTCTAACTATAGGTGGAATGAGGTAACTGCCTCAGTTAGATGCCGAAAAATATCAGAACTATTTTTTTACATTGCCTGATTTCTGCCCTCCAGCTAATCTGCTGCCTCATTGCCAGATTGAAGCAGCTTCAGTTATCAGTTCATGTGACTTTGGGACATGGAATTGGCTTGGGGATTACATTGGCTTAGCCCTAATAAAAATTTTATTGCAGAAATATTGATTATAGACCCTTAAATTCTTTATAAACTACTGTTTTCTCCTTCAGAGCCTGACTATAGCCATGTTTCTACTTAAGAAGAAGTCCTTATCCAAGAAATTTATAAAGTTCAACTCTATTTTTTTCATAAATTTACTAGCTTTCCATCCTAAAACATGAGAAAAGTTCAATTAAATGTAATGATTTTCAAAAGAATAGAAATAGGAATAAATCCATGGACATACATTTTAGAAACAATGAAAGTGAGACTCCAAAGCTTAGAAGCAGAACAAATATACACACAGGCAGTCCTTGACTTACGGCCACAACTGAACCAAAATTTCCATTGATAATCAAGACAATTATTAAGTGAGTATTGCCCCATTTTGCAATCTTTCTTGCCACAGTTGTTAAGTGAATCACTGCTGTTAAGTTAGTAACACAGTTGCTAAATGAATCTGGCTTCCCCATGGACTTTGCTCATCAGAAAATTATATCAGCCCGGGACACCGCCACCATCATAAATACATGCCAGTTGCCAAGCATCCGAATTTTGATCATGTGACCATGGATACGCTGCAATGGTCGTAAGTGTGAAAAATGGTCATAAGTCCATTTTTTTCAGTGCTGTTGTAACTTCGAACAGTCACTAAACATGTAACAGTAAGTTGAGGACTACCTGTACTCTAGTCCAGAAAGAGACTCTTAGCTAGAAAACGCAACCAACTTCAAATCTTTTAAGTCCTGAATTTGCTTCTGGATTACCTGCCTTTATCAAACAAGTATTTTCTTATGCTAGGAGAGTCTAGAGAGTGCACTGATGGGGACACACCAGGAACTGGAGATGTTTGGGAGTCAGCCAGCCTACCCTGAAAAACTGCTGCACAAGAAGGAATCCCTTCAGAATCAGTTGATCAATATCCGGGTGGAACTGTCCCAAGCCAGCACGGTAATCTAAGAAGTTTCCTGAGTTACCAAGAAATCCCAAGCACCAAGAAACCTTCAGGGACTTAGTACTATCTAAGGCAGCATTTCGCAACCTTAACCATTTAAGATGTGTGGACCTCAACTTCTGGAATTTCCCATTACACATCTTAAAATGCCAAGGTTGAGAAACACTGATCTAAGGGAAAGGGTTATGCGTCTGTTAATCATTAGCTTTGATTTATCCCATCATTCAATATCATTCACAGCTATACCAAATGGAAGTGTACAGATGGAATAGTTGAGCTTCTGGTCATATTTAACTGGCATGGAGATTAGTAGAGGCTTTGGCCTTCTCAGCTTTGCAGTCTTCACTGCTTCTCCAGCAGCATTAGCTGTTGTGAAAACCAGGTGCTTCCAGCTAAGCTTGAATGGGCAGTCTGTTCTCCTTGCTTTGCCAATGCTGGTGTTGCCAGGAAATGCTAGAATCGAAAAGAGTAGTGTTTTGATAGTTTAGCATTGTGCAACTCATCTCCTCAGTCTTTTATTCTTTTATTGCCTTTTTCTTTTATATAAAAAGGGGGGGAGGGAGGAAATGACATAAACCCCTCTTCAACACAAGAGTAAGTTGCAAAATCACATTTAAAGGTCAGAACATCCAAAGTGTACGTCATCAGTTTGGTCTCTCCAAAACTATATTCAGCAAATAGGGTCTATGTTTGACCAGAATGCCAAAAAAAAAAAAAAAATCCAACCTAAAGAAACAAGCAAAATGCTAGCCTTGCTTCCCTACCCCTGAAGACTTATAATGAGTCTTAAAAAAGCAAATGTTTTTTGGAATGGAAATCTTTGTCTCTTCTGTGAAGTTTTGAAGGCTGTGATCCAAACAGATGGTTGAACAGTTAGTGTTCCTATGCCAATTAGTTTTTCTGCACCACAGGGATCTAGCCAGACATTCGTATCTTGATGAGACTGTTTGCAAATCCCCACAGGCATTGGCCAACAGCACTATTGAATATGAGAATCTGGAAGCTGAGGTGTCAGCCTTGCATGATGATTTATGGGAACAGCTGAACTTGGACATCCAGGTGAGAGAATGAATCCATCTGCATCAAATGGATTGAAGGCAAATCCACCGATCAAGGATACAATGCTCAGGATGCTGAGTTCCTAGAATATGTTGGAAATAAGTGCAAATCCTACCCAAATTTAAGGAAATCGTTCACCCAGTTTCTCGGTCTACTAAGTTGGGGGAATTTTCAGATTAACTGTGCTTAACAAAGGTTATAATATAATATACTTGGAGAGCCCAAGCTGAGAAAAGTTGTCTAAACGGCTCAGAATTTGTACTTATTGAGACACAAACTTATGTTTATAAAAACATTGTGTCATGTCTGCCAGATAGATGTTTAATCCCAGCTTGCTTTCCTGGTATTTGACATTCTGATGACCTCAATGGAGGACAGGAGCTGTTCTGTCTCCTAGTGGAAAAATATTGCTTGTGGCCATAGAAAGGGCAGGTAATATTTTGAGTTCTAATTGGATGGATGATCTGCTTATCCCATCTCTGTGTTTAAATTATAATAAATCAACACTTGTTTATATTCTTGTGCATATTTCCAATGTAATTTCACTCACCTTGATATGTAGCTGTGTTTCCGTGACTGAATTGAGCTACAATAACAAATTACTTATCACTCGTAGCTGGATGGGATCTGACCTCTCAGCTGAGTGACCAGATTGGCTCTTTCTTGCAGATATCCATATTAAAATTGAAATGTGATACATAGCCTAGCTATATTTACTTGTTAAAATTTAAATATTCGGTAAAGACCCCAAATTCTGCATTTGAAATGAATCGCACAAATCAAAGGAAACATTTGAATATTTTTGCAATGTTGCATGCTTGACTTTAAACGATGGTGATTATTACTTTAATTTGGGAAACTTGGACATAAATGGTCATATAGCAGGAGAGGTGATAGGCGAAGGAGAAAATGTACACATAAAAAGCTGTGACAAGAAGTGAGAAGCAATGGCCCCTGTTATCTCTGCACAACACAGATATGAATTTTTAATACAGATATCAATTAAGAGCATCACTGCAGAAGGCCAAAATCGGTAAGGTGTCTATAGTGCCATGATCAAAGCTCAGTCCATTTTAACATTTATTCAACAGGAGTGGGCCTCCTATGGCAACATTGCACTTGGCACTTTGCAGATTTACACATATATTCCTGCAGATACCACTAATGCCAACACCATCTTTACCAATGAAAAAAAATAACATGTTCTACCCTGGATGCATTTAATATCAGCAGCTACTTCTGCTTTCCTGTGGTAGAGGCTATGCTATGTAACAACATCCTGGTAGAGCAGAGGTGACCCTTCCCTGTTACAATTTAGAATGGGGCTTACAATATTAATTTTTATCCAAGCATTTTTTGTTTTTTATAATTATTTTTAAAATTAAGCTAAGAGTTGATTTTGCTTTTATTGTAAATAAATATTTGTAAATTGCCTAATGGGTATGGAATTTTTTTAATGAATAAATCTGCATATCATAGCACATTTTAGCCATATATGTTATTGCAGAGTCACAAGGGTAACATAATTCATACACTAACCATGTTTATGGGACATTGTGAGATAAAGGCAATTTAATAATTTTCAGAAATCAAGCTTCTGATTTCTAAAGTAGTATACACTGATGTAGGGGTATCGGCTGGTTTTTTTTCTCCATCCCTGTGATTCTGCTCACAGCATTGATTGAAGAACTCTAATAAGATATTAGGCAGTGAATCAGTATTATACAGACCCACACTGCCAGAATTGCAATTGCTTCAAAGAATGTAGCCACAGTTGTAAAAACCAGAATGCAGAGTATTGTCTGCATTATATTTACTGTACTCTACACATTTGTGCCAATAGGAAGTTAACTTTTGAAGCACTCTCCAATTTAGAGATAAGATTTATCTACAGTCTGGAGGCTTGATAAAATCAAGTTCACACACCCACAGTTTTCTTCATGAACAATTTCATGTGAGACACTATACCTTTCTTTACTTAGGGATTACATAGCCTGTTCAAAAAGTTCAAAGCCTAGAGGCTAAATTGCCAAGAGCTGATGAAGCCAAATGTCCTCAGGAGAAAATGGGCTTAATCTGCAAGAAAGATCACACAGAGATTGGGCAAGGATGCACAATTGAAATAATTTAAATGATTACTTTTATTTATTTTTAATTAGCAGAGATAGATCACCAAGTTAATTGTGGAAAAGTATTTTTGTGGTAACATTTGTAACATAATTGTTTCATCCTATTATAAAAGAAGCAAACAACTTTTCCCCAGCCCTTTTTTCTTCTGTGTGCTCTTTTCTTTCACTGCACGTCTAGACTTCAATCTCTCATCCATTCTTCTCAACACATAGCTGTCCTTCCTTTGATTTCTATTTTTTTTCCTTTCCATTCTGTCTCTTCCCTTTGCAATCACTCCTCCTCATTCTTTTATGAAGACTCACCTATCAAAGGCATGAATATAACAAATTCCCAGTATATTGTATTAAAAGGCATCTTTGAAGGGGACATTTTTTTGTAGAAAAGTTAAACAAAGAGATTGCTTACTCCTTTATTACCTATACTTTTTCCTGATGAAATTCCCGTTCTTACAAGATACCTTTTCTATTGCAGAATTCTAATAGCAGATGCAGATAAGCCTAGGGGAAACAGAATTTATAGACTCCCCTAACTGAAGATCCTCTGGATATGTGAACTTCAGTTCTCAGAAATCCCCAGTTCTGAAACCTGTAAAAAAGAGAAATGTAACCAAGAGCAGATACTTTTGATGATGTAATTGCAATTCACCTGTAGGATCAAACACATCTATTCCACAGTGCAGAGAGTTCTGAAATCACTGCAGATGATAGAGACATTGGTGCACAGACCCAGAGTCAGTCAATATAATAATCCTTCCTTCCTTCCTTCCTTCCTTCCTTCCTTCCTTCCTTCCTTCCTTCCTTCCTTCCTTCCTTCCTTCCTTCCTTCCAACATTTTATTAAAAAATGGCATGGTAAAGTTGCATATGTTTGTTTTTATGACTCCCCTTTTAAACTATATTGCTTTTTATTAGGTGTGATCCAAAAAATTTCACTTTAAAAGAGTTTTGTTCAAGTTTGAAAGGATCCTTCCAATTGTATTGTAATATTCCAACTATAGGGATGCGGTGGCTCAGTGAGTTAGGACACTGAGCTTGTCGATCAGAAGGTCGGCAGTTTGGCGGGTCGAATCCCGAGTGCCGCATAACAGAGTGAGTGCCTGTTACCCGTCCCAGCTTCTGCCAACCTAGCAGTTCGAAAGCACGTAAAAATGCAAGTAGAAAAATAGGGACCACTACAGTGGGAAGGTAACAGCGTTCTGTGCGCCTTTGGCGTCTAGTCATGCCGGCCACATGACCACGGAGACGTCCTTGGACAATTTAATTTAATTTAATTTATTAATATTTCTATACCGCCCTTCTCCCGGAGGACTCAGGGCGGTGTACAGGGCAAGAATAAAACACAGAAATTTACAAAAACTAAAAGATAATTAAATACATGCCCGATTAAAATACAATTAATACATAGTAAAAAACCCCAATAAAAATAATAAAAAACCCCACCAATCCCCCCTCAGGCCAGGCCGGCTTGCTCGAACAAGTATGTTTTCAGATCGCGGCGAAAGGAGCGCAGATCGGGCGCCGTCCGGAGCTCAACCGGTAACTGGTTCCATAGCTCCGGGGCGCCCACAGAGAAGGATCTCTCCCTGGGGGCCACCAGTCGGCATTCTCTGACCGGTGGCACCCTGAGGAGGCGCTGGCTCTTTGGCTTTGAAACCGAGATGAGCACTGGCCCCTAGAGTCGGAAACGACTAGCACGCATGTGCGGGGGAACCTTTACCCTTACCTTTATTCCAACTATTCTGGATCTGCTTTGAAGCAGCTTTCTTGAGTTTAAAACAAGTGAGTGTGAAATCAGCTTGAAAGCAGGCTGATTGGAGCCAAGGACATATCCAGAGTCATCAGAATAGCATCAGAATACTTCCAATAATGTCAGGATAGCTGTTTCAGGTTCAAAATAGATCATTTCAACTCACAATAATTTTAATTTGAAACATTTTGCTACCACCATTTTCTTCATGGATTGTTGCTTATTCTTAAGTAAGTATGTTCAATATCAAAGGAGCAGAACCGAAATCTTGGTATTTTGTTATCATGATGAGATGCTTTAAATAGATTTTAAAGGAAACATTTCATACAGGCACTATTTTTCTTTCTTTAGTTACATTTCTGGGATTTGTTGTTGTTGTTGTTGTTTCTTGCTCTAATTTATCTACTTTCCATTATAGTAGTTAACAGGTATTAAGTGATAGCCTGGTGACAGAGACAAGAAAAGAAATATACATATCACAACTGACCTAATATTATACTCATGATTGCCTAAAATTATCCTTCCCCCTGCCCACAATTAAGTATGGGACATTAATTACTAACATTATTATTTAGTTTAATTAAATGTGGATTTGTTTCTCTCCTCGGTCTTTCAGAATGAAATGCTCAACAGGCAAATCCAGAAAGAGATTTGGCGAATCCAGGATGTGATGGAGGGACTCAAAAAGAACAACCCTTCTCGGGGCACAGACACCGCAAAACACCGAGGTGAGGGCCACTTCTTCAATTGATTTTTTACTTCTTAATGAGCCTTAAGTAGCACAGAGGTTAGAATGCAGGATTGCAGGCTAATTCTGCCAACTGCCAGCAATTCGATTCTGACTGGCTCAAGGTTGACTCAGCCTTCCATCCTTCCGAGGTTGGTAAAATGAGGACCCAGATTGTTGAGGGCAATAGGCTGACTCTGTAAACTGCTTAAGGAAGGCTGTAAAACACTATGAAGCAGTATATAAGTCTAAGTGCTATTGCTATTGGTAACCTGATACAATGTTCAATTAATATCTGAGTGTTAAATATCTGAGTGTTAGTTATCTGCCATTGCTATTGTGAAACGAACATCCATTTTCTGCTACCTCAAATGCTCACTAGAGTCAGTTGGTTGCTGTTCCAATCAGTGTAGAATTACCATTTGTTGCACGTTCCTGCTGCATCCTTGGACCATTGCTAAAAATGTCATAAAATCAGGTGGGTCATGTGATGACCTACTTAATACCCACAATGATACAAGTGTAATTTTAACAGAAAAACAGAATAACTAAGTTGGAAGGGACCTTAGAGGTCTTCTAGTCCAACCCCCTGCTCAAGCAGGAGACCCTATACTATTCTGGACAAATGGTTGTCCAGTCTCTTCTTTAAAACCTGCAATGTTGGAGCACCCACAACTTCTGGAAGCAATCCGTCCCACTGATTAATTGCTATGTCAGGAAATTTCTTCTTTGAGCTCAGTCAAGGACTACTTATATTTCATTTCAACAAGCAATCTTCAATCTTTAATATTGAAATATTTTGGACTCCAGTATATAATTTCTATAATGCCCAGTCAGAACAGTCTATGGCTCATTTTATATATATATATATATGTATGTATGTATATATATATATATATATGTATGTATGTATGTATATATATATATATGTATGTATATGTATATATATATATATATATGGATCCTTGGTTTTTCGGGTTTTTCCCCGCGTAGAATTAAAGGTGTAGGCGCAACGTTTCGACGGAATCCCATCCGTCATCATCAGGCTTCTGCTTCCTACTTCTGGGAGAAGCATGTGGCTCTTGCTCTTTGTTCCTCTTTTTTAAACTGCCAGAGGGGGTGTGTTCTGTGGAGGTGTGCTCTGATTGGGTAGGGGACCAAGTGTGTTCTGATTGGGTGGGAGTGTGTTTTGAATGGTGGGGGTGTTCTGATTGGGTGGGGGTGTGTTCTGAGTGGATGGGCTGGTCTCAGCTGCCAGCTCCAGAACTGAGCTGGTGAGTTGTGCTGCTTTTGTTCGGCTTCGTGTTTGTGGTGGTGCCATGTTTTTATAGTGGGTGTCAGTTTGCTTATTGTGTGGTTTGGAGGGGTTTAAAGTGGCTGATGTTGCAGCTGTAGTTAGGTTTCTGTTTTGTGGTTGTGTGGTTGTGTGGTTGTGTGGAGCTGGCAGCTGAGACCAGCCCATCCACTCAGAACACACCCCCACCCAATCAGAACACCCCCACCATTCAAAACACACTCCCACCCAATCAGAACACACTTGGTCCCCTACCCAATCAGAGCACACCTCCACAGAACACACCCCCTCTGGCAGTTTAAAAAAGAGGAACAAAGAGCAAGAGCCACATGCTTCTCCCAGAAGTAGGAAGCAGAAGCCTGATGATGACGGATGGGATTCCGTCGAAACGTTGCGCCTACACCTTTAATTCTACGCGGGGAAAAACCCGAAAAACCAAGGATCCACATACAGGCACCCGCGAAAACCTCAGAAAACAAATATCTTACCTCTACGGGGAGGAAATCTACCAGCTAACCAAGACCTACGAAAAACTCGAAGTACGAAGAGCTTCCATCCTGTGTGACCTCACATTCCTACGCAACTGCCGAGACCAAAATTTAATCCCCACATCCTTCCAATTGAAATTCCACTCCAACTCTGCAGCCATCAAACGCATCCTGATAAGAACAGAACTGGCCCTAATCAGAAACGAACTCCACACAAAAAGATTCCTCTTGGACCGAATCAACAGAGACCTCCTCACACTTCACCTCAAACTCAGCAACAAGATCCACCCCACACTTTGGGACAAATTCAAACAAATCGCTGTCTGGAGAGCTGAAACAGAGACTGCCTACAAAACAGACACACACACCAATAAACTCCGAAGACTAAAGGAACGCCAGAAACAAACCCCTCCTCTCCCACAGCAACACATGAAACAAACTGTGCACAACATCTCAGATAGGATTCTCACCATAGCCGAAACCAACGTCCTGTCTAAAGGATTTAATTTTGCAGTCACTCCCAAACACATTCCCACGGAAACCATTATATGCGGAGTCGAATCCAGCCTGACCAAAATTAACCCTGATGATGCCAACAAAATCAGACTCGAAGTTACCAACATCCTCTGCACCAGCAAACCACCCAAAAGCAACTTACCCAAAGAGGAACAGACAGCACTACTTAACCTAAAAAATGACACCAGCATAATCATTCTGCCAGCAGACAAAGGCAACGCCACGGTGGTAATGAACTCATCTGACTACCATACCAAATTATCCAACCTACTCCGAGACTCCACATACAAACTCCTCAAGACAGATCCCACCACCTACCTGGAAAAAACCACAAAATCAAAAATAAAAGCCACACCCATCAGTGAAGAGATCCAGAAAACAATCATTCCCAGAGAAAAATCATCCAGATGTCCTAAGCTCTATGGTCTGCCCAAGATACACAAAGAAGGAACCCCACTCAGACCCATAGTCAGCTCCATAGGCTCACCTCTACAAAATCTAGCCAAATTTCTTGCCAAACAACTACAGCCTTATGCAAATTCCATCACCTCACACGTACAAAACTCATTCCAATTCATAGAGATCATAAGTAAACTAAACTTACAGCCCTGGGACCTACTTGTGAGCTTCGATGTTGTATCCCTCTTCACCCAAGTACCAATCAAAGAAGCCTTGACAGCTATCCTAAATAAATACAACCCCCCAAAACACATCCTAGATCTGACCAACCACTGCCTATCTAACACATACTTCATCTACAATGGACAAAGATACAAACAAATGGAAGGAGCACCCATGGGATCACCCCTCTCACCTGTCATCGCAAACCTCTACATGGAACACTTTGAAACCCTCGCTCTGGAAAAATCCAACCACAAACCCAAACTCTGGCTCAGATACGTAGATGACACCTTCGTAATCTGGCCACACGGCAAAGAAAAACTGGATGACTTCCTCATACACCTCAATAGCCTACACCCCAAAATACAATTCACCATGGAAACAGAAGCTAACAATCAACTTCCCTTCCTTGATGTCTTAGTCTACAAGAAATCCAACGGCTCCCTAGGACACACTATCTACCATAAAAAAACACACACAAACCGCTATCTGAACGCACTCTCACACCACCACCCAGCACAGATCAACTCCGTAGCCAAGACACTCATCTCCAGAACAAAACACCTAGCTGACGAACAACACCTAAAAACCGAACTACACACTCTCACTAATGTACTAACAGCCAATGGATTCCAAAGAAACACGATTACCAACTTAATCCAAAGAGAGACACCCACAAAAACCCAAGACAGAGAACAAGAAAATGGCAAAGCCCTCCTCCCATACTTAAAAGGGACCACAGACAGAATCAGCAAGGTCCTCCAAAAACACAACATCAAAACAGCATTCTACACAGACAGAAAAATATCCACCATCCTAAGAAACCCCAAGGACATAATTGGGTTAGAAAACCAAGGAGTATACGAAATCCCATGCACCACCTGCCCCACCACATACATCGGACAGACCAACAGAAGAATAAGTGCACGCATTGAAGAGCACAAAAACTCACTCAGAAAGGGAGAACAAACTTCATCCCTGGTCCAACACTTTGAAGCCACGGGACATGAAATTGATTTTAAAAAAAACCAAAACTATCGCCAAAATTGAACATTTTAACAACAGAATAATCAGAGAAGCCATTGAGATAGAAAAACGCCCCCACAGCATGAATAAACGAGATGATACCTCTCGTCTACCAGCCATTTGGAAACCCGCCTTGATTGACAGACGAAGCCCAACCACCAAGAATGATACCAGACCCAAACTCATGATAACATCACATGACATCACCACCACACAACCATTCAAAAAGCAAATCCGAACCCACAACGATAAAGACACACAACCACAAAACAGAAACCTAACTACAGCTGCAACATCAGCCACTTTAAACCCCTCCAAACCACACAATAAGCAAACTGACACCCACTATAAAAACATGGCACCACCACAAACACGAAGCCGAACAAAAGCAGCACAACTCACCAGCTCAGTTCTGGAGCTGGCAGCTGAGACCAGCCCATCCACTCAGAACACACCCCCACCCAATCAGAACACCCCCACCATTCAAAACACACTCCCACCCAATCAGAACACACTTGGTCCCCTACCCAATCAGAGCACACCTCCACAGAACACACCCCCTCTGGCAGTTTAAAAAAGAGGAACAAAGAGCAAGAGCCACATGCTTCTCCCAGAAGTAGGAAGCAGAAGCCTGATGATGACGGATGGGATTCCGTCGAAACGTTGCGCCTACACCTTTAATTCTACGCGGGGAAAAACCCGAAAAACCAAGGATCCACATACAGGCACCCGCGAAAACCTCAGAAAACAAATATATATATATATATATATATATATATATATATATATATATATATATATATATATATATATATATGTATGTATGTATATATATGTATATATATATATATATATGTATGCATGTGTATATGGATATACATATATATATATGGATCCTTGGTTTTTCGGGTTTTTCCCCGCGTAGAACTAAAGGTGTAGGCGCAACGTTTCGACGGAATCCCATCCGTCATCATCAGGCTTTAGCTTCCTTCTTCTGGGAGAAGCATGTGGCTGTTTGTTCCTCTTTTTTAAAAGCCACATGCTTCTCCCAGAAGAAGGAAGCTAAAGCCTGATGATGACGGATGGGATTCCGTCGAAACGTTGTGCCTACACCTTTAGTTCTACGCGGGGAAAAACCCGAAAAACCAAGGATCCACATACAGGCACCCACGAAAACCTCAGAAAACATATATATATATATATATATATATATATATATATATATATATATATATATATATATATATATATATATATATATATATATATATATATATATATATATATATATATATATATATATATGCTCTGACACTCCTCTTGATGACATTGTTTTAATCCCTTTATTTCTATGCCATTTCTGTTCAACCAGTTCATCTAAAATCACTGATAGTCTTATCCTTCATAAATTAGTTTACAATTTTAAACCAGCTTCTTTTCATACAGCAACTACCATCTCATCTTGTGGCAATAAATCCCATCAATTAAAGATGTGTTGAGGGAAGGAATTATTTTTTTATTGTCAGTCCTGGACTGGATGCACTTCAAATAGCATTTGAAACTCATTTCTCACTATTTCTATGCTAGGCATCATTTTGTAAACTTTGTCCTCCCCTACCCCAAGCTGCCTCTTTTTAAAACTAAGAAGCTCTGAACACATTAGTTATATTTTAAAGAGAAGGTCTCTAATCCATTTGAATATCCTTTTCTGTACTTTTTCCAATGTGTCTTATCTACTTAAAAATGCAAAGCATTTTAGATTGAGTTGTTTATGAAGCCCTTCTGCTTTATGATCAAGCTTTAGATCTCTCCTTCCCCGTCCCCCACCACCCCTGCCCCGATGACTGCCATCCCCCAGAAATAATGACAGCCTACTAAATGGTGATGTCGACATTATTCCAAACCTGAGTATCTGCTTTTACCTTAATGCTCAGCATGAAATGTTCCGGTTTCCAGCCCTGATGTTGCTTAAGTGCAGGGCAGCAGCTCCCTATCTGTGGTGCTCAAAGTTTTCTGGAGTGGAGAAGCATAGAAGTCTCATAAATAAATGACAGATAAGTTAAATAGCTAACCAATAAATGTGGCCTTTTCTTTGATCAACCAATCTATAACAAATAGAATAACTACGGTGGTGATTACAGGATTAAACTAATGGATACAAGTTAAGGGTCCTACAGCCCAAGAATCTATGTATTCAAAGCTACATATGCTTTCAAAAATCTTGTTCTGACTTTCTTTATCTCTAGAGCTAGGGAGACCTAACAAGAAAGATATTATGTATGGGGGTGAGGAGTACTTAAAAGATATAAGTAGAGGTACTGGAGCTGAGAAGCTATCCCTTCTGCCCACAATCCTCTCTGCATCAAGTACTCTTTTCTTATCCATGAGCCTGACATCAACATGGAGTTTACTCCTCCCATTGCTAATCCTCAGTGTCTCTGTTCTGACTTGTAGAAAGAGGACAGCTGTAATTGGCAATGGTTTACACATATGACCAGACTGTAGGGCCTAACCTTCCATGAAAACTAGTCTTCTTTTCACTGGGCATTTTGTCACATGTAGAGTCACTTGCCCAGGTGGTAAGAGACAGCAGGCGAAGGGATCCGAATAACCTGAATAGCTGAGAGATTGGAGGTTGTGTGACCTTTCTTTCTCTCTGCTGCTGCTGCTTCATGGTACAATCCATTATTCCTGTCAGACTGTCCTTGAACACCAGATTAACACTCATCCATTAAAAAGCCCATCTGTGTCCAAAAGCAGTACAAACATTAGCTGATAGGCTTCTAGGGGGATTGTATGAGCAATTCTTTCTCTGCCACTTCACCCTGTCAGTTGTTCAAGCTGCTTCTGAGTTTGGATTTACTACTCTCCCAGTAGAGTGCTAAACCCAGGGGGGAATTGTTCCATGAAGCAGTCATCTCACACTGCGGCCGCCTTCATCCATCCTCGTCAGCTGTTATTCAAGTTGATTTATTGGCTGAGAGACCTGGCATATACAAGGAAGAGCCTTGTTTGAAATAATTGAAAGAACTGGACTCTCTCATTGTTCAAACAGAATGGCCCTGGAGGACAATGCTCAGGACCAGGATAGAGAGGTATAGCTGTACCAGTCTAAGGTTGTCAATATGTGCCAGCCTAATTCTGTCCCCCATCGCTTATGCCATCTGATGGTATCATTGATAATATAACAGAATAACAGAGTTGGAAGAGACCTTGGAGGTCTTCTAGTCATATGGATTGGTGAAGTGCTTCAGAATGTGTCTTTGGTAAAACTGATGCAGTTTGGTGACTGCCTAATAGGGAAAACTACCTTTAACACTGAAACATCCCATCAGGATGACTTAAAACTTTTTGGAATATGGGTCAAGGTTGGGATGAAGACAATGTAAGGGGGCAATAAAAGAAGACATGGTTACTAGAGCATATTTTAACCAGGTTTAGGTACTTTAGACCAGTGTTTCCCAATCGCAACTATTTTATTATGTGTGGACATCAGCTCCCCAAACTCCCCAGTCAGAATTCTGGGAGTTGAATTGACACATCTTAAAGTAGTTGAGCTTAAGAAACATGCTTTAGGGAGCAGAAAATAATGTTATATGCTTTCTTATTTCCTATATGTACAGTATATTGAGCCTCATCCCTTTTTCTAAAAGCCCTCTTTCTCCTTTTAGTAGAAAAGATTCTCTGTTCTGTTTGATACACTTCAGTTATCTCCAACTCATCATTTTATGTCCCTTTCCTGCAGTTCATTAATGCTTTACTATCTGCTCCGCTTTCTTTCAGTGGCCCTTGGCACGTCAGGAACTTACAGCTCCAACAGTCCAGCCAGTCCTCTGAGCTCAGCTAGCCTCACAAGCCCCCTGAGTCCTTTCTCTCTTGTATCTGGATCCCAGAGCTCCCCTACCAAGCAAGGCAGCAATGAGGTGAGCAAATCTCTCGTCAATTAGAATGGCTAAATGCAAGGGTCCCCAACCCCCAGTCCGTGGACCAGTACTGGGCCACAGCATGCTAGCAACTGGTCCACACAAACAAGCAAAGCCCCATCCATGGGATACAGGCAGCACACAAAACCATGCACACTCCAGTCCCTGGAAAAACCTTTCTCCACAGAACCGGTCCCTGGTGCCCAAAAGGTTGGGGACCTCTGTGTAAAGGTGCTGGAAAATTGAACCAGCCAGAAGATGGTCCCTGATGTTTTTGTTTTAAAGGTTATCATTCCACCAGTAGGTGGAGATATACACCTTCTTCTGACATGGAACGGATGGACAAATTCCTCCAATGACTATAGTATAAATCTAAGCATTAATTATTGGCTTACAATGCTCGAATAATTTCAGAGAACCAGCCAGTTAAAGGTTGGGAAATTGGCCCCAAATCCTTGAAAACCTGTAGTTTGTTACTGGGAATCTAAAGAACAAATTCCTGGTAGCTGGCACTTGGTGCAGCAGTTTATCTATAAAAGTTCTGTATGTAATTGAGTTTAATTTTTATTTATTCATTTGGTTTAAATTTGGTTTTTAACATTTTCCAGCAATTGAAAGTAAACAGACCAGAGATTGATCATTATAGAAAATAGTCTCTTTCTTTGTTCTGTTCAATTTCATTTTTATAAGAAGTAGCCTTTTAGCAATTAAAATAATGAGCAGATGTTTTCTCATAAAGCAAGGGTCCCCATCTCTTATTTCTTTATGCTTGTGCAGTTGGCAAAAAACTAATGATGCATCTGAGTAACACCTGGGATAAAAAAAATCTGAATTGCACCTCTTTTCAGAGCACAGTCTACAGACTCATCCTTACACCTGCTGGATGAAGCACATTGTTGCTTTCCCAACCATTTTTGAGGGCCACGTCTTCATGACCTTGCCTCCATCTCACCATCAGTCTTGAGCTGTTTTTAACTGTTTCAGTTTGGAAGTAATGTTTTTTTTTCCTTTTTCCCCTGAAAATCTTGAGTACCTCAAGGACAAGCCACGATACAATCAGGGACAGCAATCTTTGCAGCTCCAGTTGGCTGGGTGAATCTGCTGTGGAAACAGCCTTTACCTCTCTAATTGTGGCCATGGCATTTTGTCTTTGACTATGACAGAGAACAGGACCAAGCTTTGACTGGCTTTTTTTTTTCATTACAAAATTAACTATTTGGTGTGTATGTGTTTGTGTGCAGGGGAAATAATAAATTAGGCAGGCTGTATGAGATACACAAATACACATATATGGGCATACACTCTGTGAAAGGGGATTGGAAGAGAGAAGAGACTCTTTCTTGGATCAAGCATAATTCAGGATGTTATTGGCTTTCAGGAGGGGGAAAGACTCAAGAGACATAATAGAACTGAGAACTGTTTGGGCTGCTTCTATTTTGCATTTTAAATGAGCTATTCTGAACATTCAGGCAAACCTTTGTGGAGGCATGTTATTTGACACAGAAATATCCATCTTCTGTTTCTGTAATAGGATTGTCAGTCTCTCAGGAGAATGATTGTCCTATGGAACAAGTTCATAGAAGGTGTCATCTAGATGTTCTTTGGGAAACTGATAGTGTTATCAGAAGAAGCACCCAATAAATGCTAAGAATTCAAGCCAAATAAATTCCACTGTTCTGTTTTAGAAAGACCACCTAAATATCATGGCAATGAGTGCTTCAGAACTCTAAAAGTCTGGAATGATTTAGTTGCATGATATTAGCAGCACAGTAATGTATGATACTAATTTTGTATCCTCCTTAGACAGTAACAAGTTCATGCTTGCCCATCATAAACAAACACTTAAGTCATTGGATTGAGCCAAAAGATGAGGAGAGTCAGATAGCCTACTTCTTCATCAATAAAAAATATGCAGAAATTGATAGATCAATGTGCTCAACCTCAAAAACTTTTAAAATTTTCCCAGAATTTTCCCAGATAGCATGCTGGCTGGAGGAATTCTAGGAGTTGAAGCCCACACATCTTAAAGCTGCTGAGGTTGAGTACCACTGTGATAGAACCCTGTTTTTTCCTTTGTATTAGACTGATAATACATCAGAACAAGCCAAACGTTTTTAGTTAAATTTCTAGGTTCAGTGGAAACAACTCATTAAGCTATTCCTGTCATCAAAATCAAACTCCTGCCCTGAAACAGTCATCAACCCTAGTTCCACTCATGTGCTACCCCTTATACTTGTGTGGAGCATCACTTTCTATGTTACCATGACCTCAGTGTTTATGAATCAATGGGAGGTCTTTTAAGTCTTCATCAGCCATGTCTTGAGACACTAGCTTTCATTTTCTGATGAAACAGCAGATTGTGCTGATGTTATAAAATATTTGTATTTTGAAAAATGTGTCTCAGAAGGGATGCATATTTTGAAATGGCAGATATTTTTTGAAGCAAGTGAAAGTCAAGTCATCGTATCATGTACATTATTTATCAAGTGATGCCTGACTAGCAGTGGTATTCTTTGAATTGGTCCTGGGTTGGTCACCAAGGAAAAAGGCTGTTCACTTTGACTCCTGGGTTTTTGGTGCTCAGATGCAGGTGCCTATCCTGGTTTAACATCTGTCCTTATATGTATCCGTGTCTCACTAATTCTCTTTTCCTTCACATTCTCACAGTTTCTTTGCTCTTGCTCCTAATGCTTCTTGATTTCCTCTCCACTCCAGGAACCTGGTCCACCTCGACCTCCCCTCCCCAAATCATATGTGCCCTTGGAGTCTCCTCCGACTATCCCTCCACTTCCTTCTGAAAGCCGTCTTTGGCCATATCCTAACTCCCCTTCCTGGCAGGAAAGCAGCGAGGCGAAGAGGGGACAGGTATCAAAATGGAGTCTGAGATCTAGTGGCAGAGTCTTTCCTTTGCTACTTTCACCAGGCAATGGGGCCAGAGAGAGGGCGGGCGAGGGAACCCTATGTCTAACAGTAATCTTTCTTGCTCATGTCTGTTGTGTCTTTAAGCTTATAATGGATAAAGGTAGTTCCACATGAAGCACTTTTTCTATAAGTAGATTAAGTCCAGTTATGAAAATTATTTAGCGAAGAGTTGGCTTTTTTGAGAATGCAAACCATTGTTTGATTATGTAATCATGGATGAAGATAGGTGGGTTTTCAAAACAGACTTGTAAGCTAGAAACACAAAGTGGGGAGGAGGGAGAATTTGCTGTATTGGGACACCTCCATCGCACATCTGCAGCAGAGAAAGGAAGTTGCATGTTTTTGAAAAAAATCAAAGATCTGGAAAACTTACTTAAGCAGAAGCAGCAAGCACTATAAAAGCAGTTTGGTCTAGTAGTTAAGGTCTTTCCTAGCCATGAAAGCCACCTGGGTGAACTTAAGCCAGTCACTCTCTTTCAGCCCAGCTCACCTCACAGGGTTGTTGTGGTGGGAAAAATAGGAGGAAGCTGTGTGTGATATGTCTGCCACTTTGAGTTATTTCTAAAAATAATAAAGGCAGGAGATGATAGATAGATAGATAGATAGATAGATAGATAGATAGATAGATAGATAGATAGATAGATAGATAGATAGATACACAGACAGACAGACAGACAGACAGACAGACAGACAATCTTCCTCCACCCCACCAATATCACACAAAAATCTTAAGTTATTGCAGCAAAAATGAGCTGGGGCATGGCTATAAGAAGTCTAAAACCCTTTGTTTCCTCAATTAAGCCCCTGTGAAAGTTATAGAAATGGTACTGAAATGAAGCAGAAGAAAATGAAGTATCCAAGACAGTGAATCATTTCCTCACAGTATTCCTCTTCTCTAAGTAGTTGCTATTTTTGTTTTCTAATTAAGGGCAATATAATTTCATCAAATGTCCTCTTCTGGTGTGGTTTCTAGTTTCCATTTATAGAAGTAGAGTACAAGTGGCAGTTTATCTCATGAGCTTTATTCTCCAATGTATATCCAGCTGGACATTTCTAATTCCTAGGGGAATCTACTAGGAATAGAAATCCTTGCCTTTCCTGGATATTTTACCTTGAACAAAAAGCATGCTAATGAAGTAAGCACTTGCCCCATCTTTTCTTCACCTGACTGGTTTTTCATCATTTGAACTGTTTTGGAACAGAGAAGGAAAAAAAATCTACAGGGATGCTTCTGATTCTTCTTTCAATATACTCGTTCTTGTTAATATTTTATTCTTGTTGCCTATTTTTTTTCTTTTCTGTTCTAACTCTATGTTAACCATCTATAATCAGAACTATGAGCTGGGTGGCCATATAAATTCCTTAAACAAAACGAAGCAAACCTTCAGGGCAGTAACACCTGTCTATAGCAGTTGTCTTCAGCAAGACCAGACACTTTTCAAAGGAAATATGTTTTCCCCACAGTCAAAGTCCAGCTTTGAGCAGAGCAAGAAGGACCATCACCGGGCATCAGCCTCACATTCGACAGTGGAGGCTGGTCTCTTGCAGCCAAGACAGGACCAAGATGCTGATAAGCAGGTGGCACTCAACAAAGGTACCTATACATTGCATTTTATTAAGAGAATCCATTTGTTTGCTGATATTATCTTCTTTCCCAGCTCCAAAAGTCATGCTGGCCTGGAATGGTGGGAACTGTAGCCTGGTGTTTAAAAAAGAGTATAGATTGGGGATAACTGGTATAAAGTTTGCATCTCTCAAATTCAGGAAAGATACATTTTAAGAAACATAATATACAGGAATAGCCTTTTATCCCCAAATTCCTTTGTTCAGAGCAATATAATATGTCAGTATACAAAGTCAGTATATAGTATCACATAGAGTCAGATTGGGTTCATACAAATGTCAACCCTAGCATACTGCATGAGCCTAGTCATTCCTAAGCCATGAGTTATATCTTAACTATCAATCCATCCATTTTGGCTCGTTAAGCAATCGATGATAAAACAAATCCAGATTCCAATAGGCAGTGCTTTTTTTGTAAAAGAAAAAGGTGCCGGAACTCACACATGTCATACAACCCGCCTTGCCTACCCTACAAGGTTCCATCCAAAAAAGGTGGCGGAACTCCATTCTGAGTGTTATATGACAAAAAAGCCCTGCCAATAGGTGAACCCATCCATAGACATTCACAATTGGGGGAAAAACTGCTGCTCAAGGGTTATTGTCTTAACAAGCTTGAAGGTTGGCCCAGTGAGTTTGGTCTCATTCAGCAAGGTTCTTCTGAAATGATTTTAGCAAGAAAGTAGTTCTTGCTCCTTTCTTGTCCTAAATAACTGTTTACATTACCTGTCCTAAGTAAGTATTCGGATTACCTGTCACAAGGATAGATGAGTGGGTGGGTGAGTGGATGGATGGATGGGTGGGTGGATGGGTGGACAGGTGGGCGGGCGGATGGGTGGACAGATGGACAGATGGATAGATCCATCCATCCATCTCTATCATCTGTTCCATTTATTTGGTGGTGGCCACCCATCTTCTATTATTATTATTATTATTATTATTATTATTATTATTATTATTATTATTATTATTATTATTATTAATTTTATTTATATACCGCCCTTCTCCCAAAGGACTCAGGGCGGTGAACAGGGCAAGCATAAAAATACAGAGATACAAAAGTTAAAAAGGATTAAATATATGCCCACTAAAAACAGTAAATACAAATATTAAAATAACAATAATCCCCCCATCCCCCATCAGGCCAGGCCGGCTTGTTCAAATAAGAATGTCTTTAGATCGCGACGGAAGGAGCGAAGATCAGGTGACATCCGGAGCTCAACCGGTAACCGATTCCATAGCTCCGGGGCACCCACAGAGAAGGACCTCCCCCTGGGGGCCACCAATTGACATTCTCTGAGCGGTGGCACCCTGAGGAGGCCCTCTCTGTGGGAACGCACAGGGCGGAGGGAAGTTGATGCCGGCAGCAGGTGTTCCCTAAGGTACTCCGGACCCATGCCATGTAGGGCCTTAAACACCATTACCAGTACCTTGAATCTCACCCGGAAGACAACTGGCAACCAATGCAGCTCACGGAGCAGAGGTGTAACATGGGAGTATTGGGAGACTCCCAATACAACTCTCGCGGCTGCATTCTATACCAGTTGGAGCCTCCGAGTGGTCCTCAAGGGCAGCCCCATGTATTATACGTTTGTGTGGCTAATAATGAATTAAGACCAACGCACACACATATACACACACACAAACAAATAAAACAATTAATGGAGCAGAAATTATAATAACATTCAGTAATATTCCAGAGTCCAAATTAATTTTCCCATTTTACAATAGATAATGAGCAAATGTTACTCGTCCCAGCTTCTGCCAACCTAGCAGTTCGAAAGCACATAAAAATGCAAGTGGAAAAATAGGGACCACTACGGTGGGAAGGTAACAGCGTTCCATGCGCCTTTGGCGTCTAGTCATGCCGGCCACATGACCACGGAGACGTCCTCAGACAAGCGCTGGCTCTTTGGCTTTGAAACGGAGATGAGCACCGGCCCCTAGAGTTGGAAACAACTAGCACGCATGTGCGGGGGAACCTTTACCTTTACCTTTACCTTTAATGAGCAAATGATAACAGGCAAACCAACCAACAGAGCTTTGCTAACACAAGAGTTGAGGTAGAATGAGACTTGAGGCCAGGCAATGTGAGACAGTGCTGCCCTGGAGTTTTTATTCTAATTGTTGGGGAGGTGTCTGTTCTTACTGTTTGTGAACCACCCACAGTTGTGGTTACAATATGAATGGGTGTAAAAGTCATTTAAAATAAATGCTTTCTATTTATATATTGCCATTGCCAGAATCTTCCCCCTTCTTCTTAATATCTTTGTTTTTCTTTACCTCCTGGATTTCCACAGTTGGTATTGTTCCTCCAAGAACTAAGTCACCTATGGATGAGGAGAACACGCCAACATCAGGTGTGGTGAGGAGGAGTGCCAATGGGCGGGATTCTCAGGTGAGGATGAATTCTGCCATCATTTCAATATTCTGTTAATTCATTTTTAATAATATTAATTACTCTGCAGGAAATAGTGGTGCTGAACAATACAATATATAAAAGCCAACAATGCAGTTATACAACAAATCAGAAAACAATGCAATCAAGTGATCAATGAAAAGAAATATCAAATGAAAATTTTTTAAAAAAAATCAGTCCAAAAATTAAACAGCCCTCAAACCAAAAGTTATAATTAGATTTTTAAAAAAACCTTCTTAAATAATGTAGCAGCAAAATTCTACTGAAAATTAAAAAGTCTATTTCCTATGGGAATGAAAAGGTTTTTCTTGGTACCAAAAGGGGAACAATTTTTATACAAAGGTATTACATAAGGCAGAGTATCCCAACCTTGGCAACTTTAAGACATGTGGACTTCAGCTCCCAGAATTCTGGGATATGAAGTCTACATATCTTAAAGCTGCCAAGGTTGGGAAACCCTGACATAAGGGAAAGTTAACCATTGAGAAGCAAGCTAGGGAGATCAGCAGAAGTATCAGCATCCTAACTGATGTCAGTGTCCTCATCACTTATAGATGATAATGTCTGTATGATAAGGCTCAAATTTCTCCACTTTGTTGGAGAAAGATTATATTCTTCCTACTTTATTGACAGTTCAGTGAGTTGGGAGGAATGTGATGATAACTGTTAATCCAGGATTGCCAGAAAGAATGAGTTAAATGTGTGACCAGAAAGCCTCTAGTTTCATCTTTAGCCACTAGTCAAAATCAACTAAATCAACAAAGAAGAGGGAGTCAAGCTATTCGCCAAAGCACCTGAAGGCAGGACAAGAAGCAATAGATGGAAACTAATCAAGGAGAGAAGCAACCTAGAACTAAGGAGAAATTTCCTGACAGTTAGAACAATCAGTGGAACAACCTGCCTCCAGAAGTTGTGAATCTTCCAACACTGGAAGTTTTTAAGAAGAGACTGGACAGTCATTTGTCTGAAATGGTATAGGGTTTCCTGCCTGAGCAGGGGGTTGGACTAGATGACCTCCAATGTGCCTTCCAATTATTATTATTATTATTATTATTATTATTATTATTATTATTATTATTATTATTATTATTATTATTATTATTATTATTATTATTATCTTTTCTTACTGGAACACAATTGTATTGAGATCTCAGGAAGGTTCCTATACCAACAGTTTTACCCGAACACTCAAAAGTATTTTTGCTCTGTCCTACAAGGGTCTTCACCATTAACACCCCCACAATAGTCACCACAACCTATGAAGCAAATAGCACTCCCTCCAGGTGATCAACAGGAGATGCAAAACCCAGCCTCCAGCCAGCAACTGCCCTGTGTTCTTATAATTGTATCACTGCATTTACAGTATTTTCATAGAAAAACAATGACTCCATTTGAAAATCAGGATGAAATGATTGACAACATGACTTTAACTCAGTGGAGAAAACAGCCAGCTTCAAAATGCCCATTGAAAGGGCATGAAGGCACTTCTGGGAGGTGGGAGAACTGAGGACCCAGAGTTGGATGAGATGGGGGTTCCAGCCAATGAGAAATTGCCATCCTGATACTGAGAAGTTAGCAACAAATCTATGTTGTGGAATTTCCTCCTGGATTGACAAAAATGGGAAGCTCTTGGACACAGCATTTATCTTTTCTTCTGATGTTTGCATTGTAAGCTAAATTAGTACTTTATTTTTTCTCCCCCAAAATGCAGTTGTCATAAACTCATAAATATTGTATTGTATTATTAGATTTATATCTCCTATATAACCATACCATACAGAAAAAAATCCTGTATTCTAGTTTCAAAATTTTGCAAACTTCTTACTGCATTTGCTATCATGCTCAAACACACTTTGCCAAACTCCTCTTTTGATAAACTGTTTTATTAACAACTAGTCATCTTTTGTTTCAGAACCTGGGCTGCTATCTACTAGAAGATTTCCCATCTTCTAACAAAAATGTTAACCACATAAGGATCCTGTTGTTATCAGAATATTTTCTATCCTGAATCTGCCTTCAGAAAAAAAGAAAGATTTTGATGAAACAAAAAGCCTCTGGGGCCATTAGTAACCACCAGGGTCTTGTTTTCTCCCTTAGGACAGGCCAAAGAGTGCCGTGTTTTCCAATGAGATGAAAGCAAAGATGAGTGTTGAGGAACAAATTGATCGCATGAAACGCCATCAAAGCAGTTCTATGAAGGAAAAGAGACGGAGCTTGCAACTTCCAGCCAATCAGCAACAGACAGATAGCCCTCTCTCAAAAGCGCCTGCCTCTTATAAAGTGGTAAGACATTTATTTTATTAGTGAAAACTAGTCTCCATCTCATAAACCACTCAGATCTACTTCAGTATTAGAATTTTCCTGATAAAAAATTGGTCAAACGGTGTTTCATATAGATGTTTTGCAGGTACTGAAGTTAAGAACTGGGCTGAATGATAAACAGTCAAATATTCTTAAACTTTGCAACAATTACTAGGAGGCAGTAATTTAGCATTATTCCTACAAGCTGAGTCTGCGATGGTAAACCTAAATATTAATTGTGCAGGTCCAAACCGGAGTTGGGAAACTCACATGACTGAATCTCTGTTACATTCCACACATATCCCCATGTAAAAAAAAAATTCTACACTGTAAATTATGCTGGTCTAAAATTTTACTTCTGACTTTTTTTGTTCTTTCTGTAACTAAATTTCTTAATGATCTGGTATAGAAGAATAGTTAAGAGAGATTCAGCCAGTGCAATTCTAAGTTGATCAAGTGATCTGCCAAGCTAAAAAATAATACTGACAATGAATGAAGGCAACTATATATGTTCCAAGATAATGTCCCAGGATCCAATCTGGGTCAGTCACTGGGACCAGAGATTTAATCTTCCGAGCTTTTAGACTTGTGCTGGAATCCATCCTCAATGAACTTCTCTCTCATACATTCTGGTGAGAGAGAAGTTCCCTAAGGATGGATTCCAGCACGAGTCCAAAAGCTTGGACGACTAACCTCTGGTTTCAGAGGTCACCCAGATTGGATCCTGCAATACTGACAATATCTTAAGTGGTCTGTTTTGCTCTAGGTTCGCAGGCATCGCAGTATCCATGAAGTGGATATATCTGACCTGGAGGCAGCATTACGCTCTGAAGATTCTGGCAGGATGTATGAAAGCCCCCGAGATGAGATTGCTCGCCTGCGCAAAATGGAGTTGGAGCCAGAACATTATGATGTGGACATTAGCAAAGAGGTGAAATACATGATTGATCTGAATCTCAGCAAACTGCCTCTTTCCCAATAATGTACACTGAGATCTAGTTGCCTTCTTTGAAACTCAAAGGGTCTGTGTGGTTGGAGCAATATGAGCTGAGAGTTTCAATAATCTGTTAAGGATACAGGATAGTCCCAATAAAAAGTCATGCAGGTGCAGGAGAGGAACTAAGAATTCTGAACTTTGTATTTATGTAATGCCTGGAATGTTTGATTTTAAGACAGCCTGGAGAGTTTCATAGCACACATGTTTTAAGCATGATCTGAAGTATGTATTCTGGAATGTATAATATAGTGATTAAGGTTGGATACTAGAAGGGTAAGGTAGGGTAAACTAGACTAGACTAGACTAGACTAGTCTAGACTAACCTAAAAGTAGGGTAGGGTAGGGTAGGGTAGAATATAATAATAATAATAATAATAATTTTATTTGTATACCGCCCTTCTCACGAAGGACACAGGGCGGTGAACAGGGCAAACATATAAAAATACAAAGATACAAAAGTTAAAAGAGAATTAAACAACTGCCCAGGCTAAAACAATAGGTAAAAATATTTACAACAACAACAAAATCCCAACCCATCCCCCATCAGGCCAGGCCGGCTTGTTTGAAAAAATGAGTCTTTAGATCGCGCCGGAAGGAGCGAAGGTCGGGCGCCATCTGGAGCTCAACCGGCAACCAATTCCATAAATCCGGGGTGCCCACAGAGAAGGGCCTCCCCCTGGGGGCCACCAGACAGCATTCTCTGACCGGTGGCACCCTGAGGAGGCCCTCTCTGTGGGAACGCACAGGGCGGAGGGAAGTTGATGCCGGCAGCAGGTGATCCCTGAGGTACTCCGGACCCATGCCATGTAGGGCCTTGAAAACCATTACCAAAACCTTGAATCTCACTCGGAAGACAACTGGGAGCCAATGCAGCTCACGGAGCAGAGGTGTAAGATGGGAGTATCGGGAGATTCCCAGCACAACTCTCGCAGCTGCATTCTGTACCAGTTGGAGCCTCCGAGTGGTCCTCAAGGGCAGCCCCATGTAGAGACCGTTGCAGTAGTCTAAACGAGAGGTCACGAGTGCATGAGTGACCGTACACAGGGCATCCCGGTCAAGATAGGGCCGCAACTGGCGCACCAGGTGAAGCTGGGCAAAGGCCCCCCTAGTCACAGTTGTTATGTGGTCTTCCAGAGTAACCTGTGAATCTAGGAGGACTCCCAAGTTGCGAGCCCTATCTACGGGGGGTAATAGCTCACCCCCCATAGAAAGAGATGGAATAATCTGATTATCCCGAGATGCTGGTACGTACAGCCACTCAGTCTTGTCGGGGTTGAGTTGAAGCCTGTTCCTCCCCATCCAGACCCGAACCGCTTCCAGGCAACGGGACATCACATCGAGGGCATCACTGGGGTGGTTTGGGGTCGAAATAAAAAGCTGGGTATCATCAGCATACTGATGATACCCAACTCCAAAACCACGAATGATCTCACCCAGCGGTTTCATGTAGATGTTGAACAGGAGAGGTGAAAGGACCGACCCCTGAGGAACTCCACAAGCGAGAGGCCTCGAGGTCGACCTTTGCCCCCCTGCCAACACCGACTGCGAGCGTCCCAGGAGATAGGAGGAGAACCACTGAAAAACTGTGCCTCCGACTCCCAATCCCCTGAGACACCGCAGCAGGATACCATGGTTGATGGTATCAAAAGCCGCTGAGAGGTCTATACCACCAAGTGAAACATTTAACAAGGCCATTGCCACTTATTGGCTGTTTCTGTTACTCAGCTTTCCACTCCAGATAAAGTCCTCATCCCGGAAAGATATATTGAGCTGGAACCTGATACTCCGCTGAGCCCTGAGGAGATGAAGGAGAAACAAAAGAAAGTGGAAAGGATAAAGACACTTATTGCTAAATCCAGGTGCAGTGCTACTTCACACATTTTGACTTTCCCATGTGCCATTTGGTTACTGAGCATGAATTTTTATTTCATTTTGGAATAACATTTCATTTTGGAGGCTATTTATTTGCCCTTACTGTTTATTAACAGCACTGACCAGTAGTCTCTTACTATTCAGAAGCTACTAATGTTGTATAAGTTTCATTCTGGTTTCTTCTTTCTCTTTGGTGCCTTGTCTGTCAATCTGATCTTGCTGGATATACCTATTAGCAATTCCAATTCTATAGTAGATAGGAAAAAATAACTTATCTAAATATTTACGGCCTCAAAATTCCCTCACTCGAAAATGAACAAAAATATTAATTTTGCAAAGGAAGAGTGATTGTGTTTACAGTCTTAAAGATAACTTTAAAAATGGCCATTTGTGTTTTATAGAAAAATGTTAAAAATTATATTAAACAAATAGGATGTGTCACATTTGTTTCCATCTTCTTTTATTCACCTTGTAGCTTTGAGTGTTGGGCGTGACTTCTGGCTGAAATAACTTGAGTGTTCTCTCTTGCAGCATGCAGAATGTCATCCCCCTTAGTGAGGGAGAGATGGACGTGGCCCAGGACTCAGAGGCTCAGTTACAGGAGCAGGAAAAACGAATTGAGATCTCCTGCGCTTTAGCTACAGAAGCCTCCCGACGAGGCCGCATGCTGTCTGGTAAGATGAAATGCTGTGCAGCATTATCAAAAGATTAGGCAACGGGGCATCACAGTCCCAATAAGAGCAAAGCTTTTCCTTCCATTGATGAACTTGGCTAGATATTGTTGCTTCAGCACTTAAGTGTTCTGGTATTGGACATTATGTCTATGGAGATTCTCAGTCTTCCAGGTCATAGTTATCCCAAAGATGCATCTTTGGTATATTGGACATTATAGCAAAACAAATGAACTAGAGATCTAGCCTCCAAAACAAGTTTTAATGGTTTGTTTAAATTCATTAAAATTATTTATAAAAGTTAGAAAATTGTCATAAGAAGCCAACTGTGCTGTTGTACTGTTGTGCTGTTTTTTTAGGTCAATGAGTCAAGGGGCATTTTTCCATCACTGATACCAATTTCTAGAAAATGAAAACAAATGAATTAGTCTGATTTGTTAAATGGCATATATGGTAGTAAGCCTTTGACTGAATGGCAATATCTTCTCTAATTTGTAACTCCAAAGAAAAGCAGCTCCAACTACTTATACCTTCTTACAATAGGTCAGCAGCAGACAACTTTTCTATAGAGACCTGAATATTTTTAAGACATTTTTTAAAAGGTTAAAGGAAACACTGAAGGCATTGAATATGGAATATTGTGTTATTTGCAGTGGGAATAAGGATTTTTTTTAAAAAAATAGAATCTCTGTGTTAAGCCACCCACAGGTAAATTAAAAAATTCCCACCAGATATTGTCAATATAGTGAGTTGTACACATGAGAATTACATGTAGCCCATTAACCACACACTCCCTCTGTCTTAAGGTATTTGTAAGTAACAGCATTTTTAGTGAGTTGAATACACTACATTGCTGCCAATTTTGCAGGCTGTCAGTATCTAGACTGGAGAAATGAAGGTGCTCCTTAGACATTCCTCCACCATCATTGAGCCCAGCAAGTTCATCAGTTTACTGAGGAGCTGCAGGCAATGAATAAATGAAACCAGCCATTGTGCCCAGTTTGGGAGTACATAATCATAATAAGAGTGGAGAAACATGCTCCCATCTTGTCTTACCTTTATTGCATCTGCACTTTAACATCTGGCAGCTCTGTTCACCATTACTTTTAGGGGAAGAGAAGATAAAGATCTTACTAAAGATCTTATTGCGATGACATATTTGCAATTTTCTTTGCTAAATAAAAATTGCTTACATTTAATGTGAGCTGGATTATACATACCAAGATGACTTGGGTGAAATCTTTGTGAAATTATCTGGGATCTTTTGAATTCGCAGAAACTAAGGATATGAGTAGGGGTCTCTATGGAATGAGATCCATCAACTGTAAGCTTGATCTATGCACCACATGGTTTATATGTGCATCTGGTTGGGGCATGGAGTAGCTAGATTTAAGAGGTGTTAAAGCATCTTTAAGTTATATTGTACCATTGTCTTCAAGGAAACAATAGTGCATCCCCACCTGAAGAGGCCATTTCTCAATTTTAAACAATTGGCCAATCTCTAACTATCCTTAACATGGATAGCATTTCTGCAAGTCAGGTCAGTTAATTGTTCCGACATTGACTGTGAATAGGATCATCCCCTCTCTAAAGTGGTAGGTCTGAAATCAAAGAGGGTTGCTAGACTCTCAGCTCCCTCTTAAAGGAGCAGTGAGGCTATGGCCAGTTGTCTCACTTCAGCTGATGCACAAAATTATGGTTCTTTTTTGGACCACAAGGACCTCCCATCAGTGACTTGTGCTCTCTTCATCTCAGCAATAGTGTCCTGAAATGCACTTAAAGAAGCCCCAGAAGCATCAAGTGGTCCAAAATGTAGATTTCGAGACATCCTGAAGCAGATTTATGAATGTAATATCTGCCCACATAACTTCTCTGGTTATTGATTTGCTTCCTGATTCTGTTCAAAGTGCTATTGATTACTTTTAAAGCTCTACATGGCTTGGCATCCAGTATCTGCAGAACCATTTTCACCATCAGATTTGGCCCACCCTGTGGGGAATATATTCTGAAGGTTGCCACCCTACATAAAATGAGGGATGTAAGAGTTGTGATCATGCCTTCTCAATGGCTGCCTCAACACTTTGGACTACCTCCTGCATTATATAGGAAAAAATCCACATAGTTTTCTTGCCTCAATTTGAGGACACTCACTAATCATTTCCAAGGCATGCACAAATGTGTTAAAGCTCTCTGAATAGCAGTGCAGCACAGGGCCGTTCCAGGTTTATAGCAAAGTACAATGTGAGGGCAGCAAGATAGAGGGTAGCATAATTTCCTGATGGCTCAGATGGGAAGACAGTATGACAAAGTGAGGGTATGGCAATAACCAATTGTGCACTTCATCCAAAGAAGTCATTTTTCAATCTCCTCCTGCTCTGTCTCAGTTGTATTCCTATAACAGGAGGACCAGTCATCTCTGAAGGTAGCACTTGTTTAAAGAGGCTAGAGAGCTATCCAACTTATCTTGAATGCAGGAATTATAAACTGAAAGCTTGAGGAAGGATAATAACAGTTACCCCTGTCAATCTTGAATATGTGTACATTTAAAATACATCCACTACTATGGTACACATCTAGGCAAAAGGCATTTAGGACAGTCAGCTACTCTGATATGCTTGTTCTGCATTATTGCCTTGAAACATTGCCCTGGTGGTATATTCTACCTTCTACAGTTCACTGGGAAGTTATTTTTTTTCTTGAACTGCTGCACATTGCTGTGGAAGAAGCTGTTGTGTAATTACTCTAGTTCCCTTGTAATCAGACTTGTGCCAAAACATGGAATTCTTCTTATTCAAACGGTATTTGAATACCGTATTTATTGGCGTATAACACGCACCGGCGTATAACACGCACCTCATTTTAAAAAGGAAATTTCAGGAAAAAAACTTAAATACCGCGCTGCTGTGCGGTATTTACTATGGGTCATTAACATTATATCGGCGTATAACACGCACACATCATTTGCCCCCTATTTTCAGGAAGAAAAAGTGCGTGTTATACGCTGATAAATACGGTATATAATTAAATTGCTGCACATTTTGGGTGACTCCAAAAATATGTTACTTTCCATGAATATTAATACTTAATGCACTTTATTAAATTGGCATCGATAGAATTTAATTTAGCTTTCTTCATATAGCCAGATATGGTCTGTAACAGCCCTCTCCAACTGGGAAATGGTTGGGATTCTAAACATTTTTGTCCCAACACACCACATATTTAGAGGGAGCCAAGCTGGAAAAGGTTGACCTTGTGGCCTGTATTTATACATAGTAATTATTGTGAGTCTGATCTCTGTTTATTCCGCGGGTAGATATGGTGGCCCACAATCTCAGTTAGAATTTTGGGAGAGAACTTAGAGCCTCAGAATGATTGGAACCACATCATGCATGTGGGATTTGGGGAATTATTTTTGTTTTTAGATTTTATAAATTAGTTTTCTGATGTTTCTCACCACAAAATGAGAGTGGGAAATGGGACCTTCTGTTTTAGCAATCATGGTCAAAGGGCTACCCACCAGGAACATGGGACTGCACGCCGCCCAGCTTTACTCCATAGTTTAACCTGAGCAATACTCATTGGACCTATTTGTACATAATATACTGCAGTCATTTTCTACTGCTCTGTGATTTTTGTTATTGTCTTTCCTTTTTCTTCTCTTTTAATGCATATTTGTTCAATGGATGGTATTTCTTTGCCTTTGTTTTCTCCCCCCCCTTCCCCCCACCACACACTGTCTGAAGCACCGTATATTTTTCAGGCTGTATCTCCATTTCTTGTTTTCAGCTCAATGTGCTACCCCGAGCCCTCCCACTTCCCCAGCATCCCTGACTCCACCGACCAAGTCCCTCTCGTCTGACTCATCCCAGAGCACCGACAGTCATTTTATGCGTGTCTGAACCTTAAAGTAAGCACTTTTTGTATTATACTTCCATCTCATTCATGTGCGTGTGTGAAGAAAAGAAGTGGTAAGCTTCTTTTTCAACAGAGTTTCATATTTTCACTAAGCCCACCCATCCGCCAATGTCCATTAAGCTAACCCTTTCATCTTTGCCACATAAACCCACTCTCCTCCTATGGAATGCTTGAAAAATGCCACACACCCTTTTCTGGATTTACTAGGACAAAGTAACCTAACTTCATCAGTTGTTTCACTTACTTCAATTTAGAGAAACATTACAGCAAGTATTCTAAACTGAACGCAGTGCTGTAACTTAGAGAATATTAGCTGTTGCCAAGAAGCCCTGCTTTGCATCTCATTATAATCATAAGCTCTCTAGGAGTTGCGGTGTCAGGGTGGGGAGTTACTTTGTGAGCTAATTAAAAACAGGTAATATATTCCTCTCTTTTTATTTACAGCCTTGTTAGATTCTTGAGAGTTAAAGTTGGGTGAAAGATGCACATAATGACATTATATCTAATGGAGGTGTTCAAAAACAATGAAGAGGTCCTTCAGTTCATTTAAAAGTACAAGCACAGCACTCCTGTGAAGTAGCAGGTCTTTTTCAGGCTTCACTGGCTGAACTCAACCTATTAAAACAGCTTCATCTTTAACATGATTTTCAAAGCATCCACATCAGTTTTCAGTTCCATGCAGAAGCTTAAAGAAAGGCTCACAACTTTAAAGAGATGTTGGACTCAAGCACCCAAATGTTTCAAAGCAAGTTTTATGAATCATTTTGAAAGCATGCACAATCCAGGTGTCATGTCTGAACCTATGGTTTCAAATCCAGTTCCCTGTCTGAATTATGGCAATGCTGCTACCGGTATAGAGATTTTATTTTATTTATTTATCAATTTATATGGCCACCCATCTCACAGGAAGTGACAACATTCAAAAACAATCAAATTAAAAAAGTTTTAAAATGCATAATATATACAAGAGATTAGATCAGCAAGGGACCCACCTCAAGATTTCACCAGTCCCCTGAGACTCCCAGGGCAGATGACATAGCCAGACTTTGTGGGATTACAAAGCTAATACACTTTTTTTACAAACAGAATCTATTCACAGAGATGATTAAGAATAGTATGTCTAATCTGAAAAAGTACATTCAAAGGAGAATCTAGAGCAGCGGTGTCAAACTGCTGGCCCACAGGCTGGATGCGTCACGTGGAAGCTGCGCCCACCCGATTGCCAGAAATGGCAAAACTGTCCCGATTCGTCACGTGACATCATGTGACATCGCGAGTTTGACATGTCTGATCTAGAGAGGAAAAAAGGTCCAATATTAATCTTCCCAGAATTGTATGTCCATGTTTCTGTTTGCATTTGTGAACATCTCTCATCAAGTTCTAGTTTAAGCTGCCTTCCATTCAAATGTATCTTGTCTTTACATTTCATGGATTCTCCAATCAAATCTGCTACTTATGAGCATTCAAAATAATATTGCGGTATTTTTCTGATCATGCATTAGATATAATATGGCCAAAGTATCCCATAATAATCAATTTTCAGAATTCCGGTTTTGCCATCCCACCTGTCAAATACCATTTTCAAAGACCTTCCTATGACTGCTCTAAAACATTTGACTTTGGGACATGTTGTAAAATGCCAAAAAATGGTGCAAGAAGCAGCAGAAAGCTATCTAGGTGTCTCTTACTACAAATTTGGGGAAAATGATCATCAAAAACATTCTTAGTCAAAACTGGTATCAGCCATCTTGTTATGATTTTTCTATTACTTTCAAAATGTTCATGTGTATATCAGCACACATACGCCAAACTGCCATATTTTAGACAATATAGCTACAAAAAATAAGCTGTTTTTGTTAGTTGATCTAGACCAGGGGTTTCAAACTGCCAGCCCACGGGCCAGACGCATCATCAAGAACCCACGCCCACCTCATTGCCGGCAATGGAGAAAAAGCTCCGATATGTCATGCGACGTCACGTGACATCGCGAGTTTGACATGTCTGATCTAGACTGTTCTTGACAGTTACTTCTGTCTTTGTTCATTTTTGGAAACTGAATTGAAAGATGGGGCTACCACTGACGTATTTTTTGATGCCCGAGGTCCTTCATTTAAGCTGTGACTTTATGCACATATAGCCATCCTGACAGCCCTAAGAGGGATATTTCAAGTATGAGTTCACAGGATAATACTGTCAGTCCAGCTTGGTAATGTGGAAGACAGTCCACAAATTACTAGGTTTCTGTGTTTTTAAAGACCTCGAGGATTAAATTGGGTGACAATGCTGGAATTTTGAAGCATCCAAAACAGACTTTGGCTCATACAACTCCAGTTCCGTTGAAGAGATAACAGGAGTTTAATTTCCAGTCCTTTTCCCAAGGGACAGTAAGCATTACTATTGCGGTCAGAACAGTAAGAACAGAATACTGCTCTAGTGATTCTTCTCTGTCACAAAGCTTTAATCAGAGATATAACCAAGGAGATGAGTAAACTCAGGTAGGCTTTGGAGGGTAGGTTTCTGCCCTGGCATTTCTGCCCTGGCATTTTCTACCATTTTTATTTTTAAAGGTTCAGGGAAACTAAAAGAGTACCCTTGGTTGGCTGATTTGGGAGTGACACTGGCAGAGTGGAAGAGATGTAACCAGGAGTGGTGGCAGCACTTCCTTCAAACGCTGCCTTATTCCTTCTGTGCCATGCTACTGTTCTACTGGGGCACCAAACTTGAGCTACCAATCTGGACTGACAAAGCTGAGTGACCATTCAACATGTCATCAAATACTTTACCTATGTGTCCCAAAGTACTTTAGCTATATTTATACTGCCGTCAGCAGGTTTCATCTTCAGTGATTATCACTAATTTTTTTTTAATCTCTTCTCTTCTTCCTCTGTTCTCCCCAGCACAAGCCCTGGCTGCTGTGAATGCTGTGAAGTTCCATGGAGCCACATTTTAACACATGAATTTGTCCTCTCAACTCTACTGCTTAATAATGTACATAACATAACCATTCCTATGGTTTGCCTACTATCTCCTGCGGTTGAGCTGCAGAAACATTCAGGAAGGAAAACTGCCTCTGAAGAAGACAAGTGTGCTTTGTCTTCGCTCTGGTTCTCCTCCCACTGCTGCCAAAGCTTGTACCAAAACCTCTCAGATGCCTGAAGAAGTCCCATTCTGCGAGATGGCTTCTTCCTCCCTGCAAGAGGAGTCAAGTCAAAGGACGGGTGGCTGAAGATCAGCAGAAGCATCAAATAATTTGAACTGAAAAACGAAAGCTGGTGATAGCAGGGGAATGTACAATTTCCTATCCTTAGGTAGCCATTTCCTAAATTTCTAACCTCCTTCATTACTTGCTTTTATTTTACTTTTTTTTTACTTTGAGGGAGGAGAAATATATAAAGAATAGATTGCCGTGGCAGCCAGAGACTTTATAACCACTTTATTGAATTGAACGGCGTATTTTCCCTCCTCACACTTTGTTCCCATCTGCCATTCTGATTGGCTCTAGAAACTTTAAGCTATGGAATTAAGCAACCGATGCATGGTCATGCTGCCTATACTTATGTCTACCCACTCACAAGAAGAGAAAGAAGGAAGCATCGCTGAACCTTGTGGATATGGCAAATAAAGGGAACAGAAGGTTGTCAGTGTGAAGGGGGGAAAAAAACAGAAGCAGCTTTGAAATCTGCTAATTCTTAGGAATCTTGTAATGGCTGTGATAGGCTGAAGTGTTCCCACCCCCTCACTTTTCCTAAGTTTATGAGAAAGATGGAGCAGGAAGTATGTGCAATGTACGTGGACATGTAATAGAAGTGTGGATGAAAGATACAAAGGGGAAGGATGGCCATAAAGGAGTTCAGTTTGATGGGATAAACCACTTTGTGTGTTTTAAGTTTACGGTGACTCAGAAAGGGGGCTGGTACGTGACATATGTATTCTCATATCAGAGCCAATTCAAAATAGTGCCACTCAGCTCTTGGTTCTCCAGGATATATGTTGGAGCCAGAAAGAAAGTATATGCTATGAAGATTTCGGCATAAAGAAACTAATGAAACAGCAAGTCTGCAAAAGAAATGGAAATGTGTCTGGACTTAACTGAAGCAAGCTATGAGCTGATTCCATAGTATGTATAAATCAATTCTCTCCTATGTATCATTGGAAGGAGAAAGTGAGGCTTTTTCAACTTTTGCCATTTGTAGCATTTCTCTCAACTTTAGACTAATGGAGCAACATTTACTTTGAAGTAGAATTCTCTCACTATCTCACACAGAGTGCATTTCATTCATCTCTGTCCAAGCTGGAGCTATAATAACAATCGCTTATGATCATGAACTTTAAGAGGAACTAAGCTCTTATGTCAAGAGTGCAAGACCTTCACTGTATTTACTTCTTTCAGCACCTGGAAGTTGGCAGCTTTCCCAAATGAGTCCTCAGTTTTTTCTAAACAAGTTGTGAAAATAATTCAGAAGGACAGGACAGGGGAGAGTTACTGTACATAAAAAGGACTTGGGAAATTTACTCTTGTGAAGTACAGTAAGTACCAAGTTGTCCTAACTTATATTAAACTAGATCAAAGATCTAATTTGGACCTTTTCCACACTGCAGTTGTACACTCAAAGGTTTATACATGGTAAATCCTGAATACCACTTAAAGCTAAGATGATCTCACCTGTTTAGAAATACAGTAATCAGACTTTCATTAAACCTTGTAACACTTCATAATCTGAATCCCATACTATTGAACTTGGGCACGGACAGGGCCTGTCACCCAACGTAGTGCTTTTGAAAACAATCTGTCTTATTAATAGATGAATCAAAATATAATTGGATGATCATATGGCTCATAGATTTATTTCAAAGGCTATCAATTGATCATGCCCAATATAAAGCCAACTAGAGTCGACTTTATTGAAGCAAATAAAATTGTTCTAGATCAGAATACAAAAAATCAGCTAGCTTCTTTATAATCCAGACCTAGATATTCAATGAGTTCACTGCCATGTTTTCAAAAATTCTGCATTTCTTCCCCTTCCCCCAATATTTTGCTTCTTCACAAGTACAGATAGTCCTTGACTTATGACCACAACTGAACCCAAAATTTATGTTGCTACATTTGTTAAGTGACTTTTGCCCCATTTTACAACCTTTCTTGCCACAGTTGCTAAGTAAATCACTTCAGTTGTAACTTGGTTGTTAAGTAAAAATCTGGCTTCCCCATTGACTTTCTTGTCAGAAGGTCACAAAAGGGGATCGCATGATCCTGGGACACTGCAACGGTCACAAATATGAGTCAGTTGACAATTGTCTGTATTTTGACCCCAGGGCATGGGGATGCTGCAGTGGTCGTTAAGTGTGAAAAATGGTTAGAAGTTACTTTTTTCAGGGACATTGTAAAAGGAGAAGGAAACACAATTTAAAAAAAAATCACACAGCAGTAGAAAATGGCTGTACTACAGTACCTACAAATGGATTCCATGAATACAGGTAATCGTCGACTTATGACCAGAATTGATCCCCAAATTTTTTGCCCCATTTTACAACCTTTCTTGCCAAAGTTGTTGCAGTTCTTAAGTTAGCAATATGGTTGTTAAGTGAATCTGGTTTCCCCACTGACTTTGTTTGTCAGAAGATTACAAAAGAGGTTCACATGACCTTGGGATACTGCAACCATCATAAAATATGAGTCAGTTGTCAAATGTCTGAATTTGGATCACCTGACCCATGGGGCTGCTGCAATTCTTTACCGTGATGCATGAAAAAATAGTTTGGATCCCAGCTGAAACAGAAGACGCTCGCTTTGAGCAGCACTGTTCCTTATGTTCAAACTTCTTCAAATAGTCTTGAAAATTCTCACAATTTTCCAAGGCTATCAAGAAGTCTAATTCTTTCATGGCTTTTTAGGGGTAACTTTAATATCCAAGTACCTACTTTAATCAATAGTTGACATACATTATCAATGCACATAAGTCTTTCAAATTCAAGTTTAAATAGGTATGAAATGTGATTTGCTTTGATTTTTTGTATGACAAAATGAATTAATACTCTAATTTTAAAGAGCAAAAGGTTTGCAGGGGGAAGCATCTCCACAGCATACAACTTTTTACAACAGAGAAGTGATGCCAGTGAGAAATCATTTAGGAAGAGTGAACTAAAATGGAGAGAATTCAGTACTTATAATATGCACCTTACCCTGTACCCTTTTCCCAACATATATATGATTTGGGCAACTCCCACATTTCAAAGGTTAGAGCTGTCCTCTTCAACTTCCCAGGAAAAGACAACAGCAAACCACTTCTGTTGAAAGAGAAGGCTGCAGGTGTGCATAGTCACCAGAATTTAAACTTAGGGATATCAAGTCTAGTTTGATCCCAAGAGAATAGAGTTCTATTTACAAAATGAAAAGAGCTAACTGCAGTATTACCAAATGATTCTTGGTCACCCCTGTTTGTGGTAAGGATATAGTTCTAAAGTAATAGTGCATTGGTGGAATTTGGCTGGCTCAGCAAAGTCTCTTAGCATCTATTTTGATGACTTGCTGATCCATTCTAGTCCATGTATGTTAGACTGAAGAAACATGGAGAGACCAGGCATATCAGTCCATTAGAAGGAATATTTCTCAGGCCCACACATAGTAAAAGACTTAAGCTTCAAAATTTACCTATGCTTTTGGGGAGTAAATTCCACTGAAACGGGTATGGCTTATTCCTATTAGGCTTTAATCCTCAATGTATTTATAGTAAGGCTTTCTATCCACATTGGAGTTTCTAAGCATCCATATATATGATTATCCTGTTGAAATGAATGTTCAGGAAATAGAAAGTTAACTGCACAGTATCTCTGGAAGAGTTCTGATATTGTTGTTTTTAAGAATTTGTCTACGAATCTATCTCCATGTGTATTAAAATGAATTAATGACTCAGCACCCAGAATCATCCTTCTGATCTAAGAGCTTAAGTGGTAAATGTTCCCATCTCTTGCTATGTGGAATCTAGCATTATCAGGTCCTCTATTCTGCTGCTTGCTGCAAAAGAAGTACTGCCTTGGCATGTCTAAGAGTTCAGCTTCATCCATATTTACAAGCAAAATTTTCCATCGCCCTGTCCAACAAAGATGCTGTCTCTTTTTTAATTATTTAAATGAACTTGTTGGCAACATGTAGATCAGAGAATCAGAGTTTTAGACCCTTCTCCTTTAGCAATACTGTTGACATTCCACATTAATGAAGATGATGATGATGAAAGTATTTCATTCTGCTCTTGCAGTAGCTTCTGTTAGCTCATAAAAATGTTATCCCTTCATGATCCTCTACATGCCTTAATATGTGTTTTTAAAAATTATACCGTGATATATATGTGTGTGTACATTTATATATATTATATATATATATATATAATATATATATATATATATATGGGTTTCCTTCCTCTTCTCCCTATACTAATTTCTTTTGGGCCTACTTTCTCTGTGTACAGGGCTGCTGAAGCCTGTTTTGCCACTGAGTTTCTGAAATACAGACACTGGGTGGTGTATCAAAATAATTAAAGAAAGAAATTTTAAAAGGCATATTTAAATAAATATATATTTTTCTGCTTTTTATTAAAAGCAAATTTATTTAAAATGAATGAAAGCTGTCTGTAAGGGAGTGGTGCATTTATTTCCTTGTTACTAGGTAAGCTCATGTTTTCTACACCAGGGCCTAAGCCTCAGTTGATGCAACTTGGCAATAGCTTATTTGGAACTAGCAAAGCTGAGTTAACTTAACCCTGGTGAAGTTCTGGCTTGAAAGTTATGTTGTCAGATGAATTATAGAACTGTAGCATATCAGGGACCGCAAAGATTGTCTCGCTGGTATACAGCTATCCCACTGGGATCCTTTGCAATAGAGGTGGCTTTGAAATGTTGATGCCACTTATTTTTTTCCTCCCTTTTGTTCAGATTTGTTCATTTTGGTGTCACTAGCAGAGAGAAATCCCTGCAAGATAATTGTTTTATTTTCCTCTCTTCAGTCCCAACTGCTCTCTAAGCTGCTGTATTTACCTCCGCATGTCCAATCTAGTGGGAGAAAGGTACATTTTTCAGTCGGTACGTTTTTCCTTGCTGTGATTGACCCATTCCAAATGCTAGTAGCTTAGTAGAGAGATGAAGTAAGAGCTGAGGAAAGGTCTTAGTTAGCCTATGTGAAGGATTATCTATTTAGATTTGGCCCTCTCTTAATTTAGAGAGTGGCTCCTTATTCTACCTCTTTTGAAGACTTGGAGGTAGTGGTCCTACTTGTGCAGCTGCTTGATAAACATGGCAACCATCTCAAAAGAAAACCATTCCACCAATATTTTAGGGCAGGGGTCCCCAGCCTGTGGGCCATGGCCCGCTACTGGTCCATGTCCTATTTACAACCGGGCCAAGTGAGTGGCTGGCTGGTTCTCACGTGTGTTTGCGCGTGCACAGCCCCACTCACATGAGCATCGTGGGCGCTTGGGGCCCCACTTGCGCGAGAGCTCGGAGCATCACTCTCATGAGTGTCACAGGGGCTCTCGACCCCACTTGCGCAAACAATGGGTGCTCATGCACACTCCTGTACCTCCCACAAAATTATCCTCTCTTTCCCCCCTCCCCCCTTCCGGGCCACCACCCTGGAAAGGTTGGAGAACTCTATTTTAGGGTATAGAGGGCAATGTAAAGATGGTGTTACATTTTGGAATCTCAGCTCAGCTCAGCTGATTTTTTTCTTTCAGGGAAGTGCAAATCCCTTCTCAAATCACCTTTTCTCCTTTCCTACATATAAAACAGGCACTTTTTTTGCTATTATGGAAAGCATTAAAGTGATATGAATAACATCAAAAAGCATTCTCTTATCCTTCTCAAGCCCTCTGTTCAATTCATAGCAAGGTAGGATTGTAACTGATTATTGCCAATGTCAGTTTAAGCATTCTGAGGCTTTTAATCAATATTTCTCAACCTTGGTAGCTTGTAGATGTGTGAAGTTCAACTTTCTGAATTTCCCAGCCAGCAGAGCTGGCTTTCCAGTATCTGACTAGAGAATTCTGGGAGCTGAAGTCCATGAGTCTTTCACCTGCCAAGGCTGAGAAACATTGCTCTAAGTTCTCAGCAGAGCACATTTAGGTCACAGTTTTGCAGTATTGTAGAACTCTGTTTTTAACATGTTTTATTTTTTGCATACATGTGCATGTGTGTTCCTTTCTAATAAAATGTTCATATACCAGCAGCACCTGCAACCAATAAATACTGCATTATTTATGCACATTATTTGGAGAGAGAAAAACTTGTGTTAGATGTTAAAATTATCAAAGAAGCAATGTGATGTTGATGTCTTTCTTTCTTTTTCTTTCTTTTTGTATAAAAGTGACCTTAGATTATGACAATTATAAAAATTAGCTGTTCTGTGATTGAAAACAATATGTTGGTGACTTGGGGGTTCTTCACACCAAACCGAGGGATAATCTTTCCATAATTAAATCCACAGTGGCTTACTTAATATTATTTCCTGCAACATTTGTTCTAGGTGTAGTTACTTTAAAAGGTCCTCCCGCTCGAAACAAAAAAAATAATAATAATACCAACACACGCAAGAAAAACAAAACAAAATAAATGCATTTGTACCTTGCAAGTTTGTATAAAGCAAATAAATAAAAAATGGATGGTTTATAACGAGACTGTGTGTGCTTCCCTTTTTTTAATATGGAAGTGTTAAGACCTAGGAAAAGGCGGGATAGAAAGGTATACTGTACAGTTGTCCTCAGAGTGTACTGTTCTCTATATTTCTATATATTTCAGCTGAATATGTATAGCTACGTTTATTTACTATTGGATTTTTTTTCGCTCACTGCAGTTGAGGGACTCTTGGAGGCTTACATCTCCATGGTACAGATGCATAACGATAAAGAATAAACTGTCCCCCCCTAATAAACCACCAATAAAGTCATAAAATGAGCACGAAGGAATATAGATCATGGGTTTTCATCTCTTAATGATATGCCAGTAAATACATATATAGTTGCACTCACAATAAATCCTATCAGTATTCAAGGATGAGAGCCTCCTTGAGTACCATAGCTAAATGTAGAAACCATACTTTATCTGTTATCAAGGAAGTGAGGCTCTGAAGTTAAATTAATAAATTTATCATCCTATAGTACAGTTTTTACTCAAATATATCTAGTAATAACATATGAAATTAATACAAGAAACCATTTTTAGAAACAGTTATGAGTATACATTTCATGTATATCATGTTCTGCATGAGTCATTTGTTTTCCTGCATTAGCTATTTAGTAAGTATTAATATGATGCATCTTCTTCCCTATAAAAAATATGTTGTGTGACTCACACGTAGATGACGTAGATGTCCCTGGTCATTTAATTATTTGTATAATGATGGTTTGTGCTGATTGCCAGGTCAAAAACTGAAACTTATTTTTTTATAACAATATATCTGTGTACTAAAAGGAAATGCTCTGAAGTACATTGAAGAGAAAAAAATTGTGATATTTATAAGGAAGAGAGGAAAAATAGTAAAATGCTAACATGAAACAATTTCTATCAGATAATCAAAATCTCAATATCCCATCTTGTTCCCTAGTTTAAAAAAAAGGCTTTTTCTGGTGTTTACTTGTTCCTTGTTTTATGAGGACTCCCTTCCTAAAATATGCATTTGCAACTGCTATCTAGCAATTTATCATTCATTGGATTGTACATTTAATTTTTATTTTTTAATAAAAGAAATAATGATTCACAAAAAGTTAGACAAAAGAAAATATAGATTTGTATTAAAGTGGCATATACTACTTATGGGCATAGAATCACATTTAGAAATTGAAATTCCACTTAAATATCACAACAGGGACCAATTGGTTGTTACTCTATATCTCAGGTTTTGCTTTCTCTGGCTGGTTGGTTGGTTGGTTGGTTTATTTATGTGTCCCACCATTATTATTTTACAAATAACTCAAGTCGTGAACAAATCCAAGCCAACTTCCTCCTCCTATTTTTCCCCACAACAACCCTGTGAGGTAGTTTGAGCTGAGAGAATGTGACTGGCCCAAAGTCACCCAATTAGCTTTTATGTTTCATATTACACTGATAGCCTGTCAGGCAGAGGTCACTTTTAAAGGAGAATCTGTCTTCTGATAAACATTCTGTCAGAGAAGCTTTTCTCAACCTTACCAACTTTAAACTCTATAGACTTCAACTTCAAGAATTCCCCAGCCAGCACTGAAGTCCTCAGGGGTTAAAGTTGCCATGATTGAGAAACACTATATTAGATGATAGTCCTCTGCAAGGTAGGATCCAAACCATCCTACAGCTTGGAAGTAATGATAAGAGGTCTTGAAGGAAAACAAAAACAAAGCCAGGGCTAATGGGATGGTGAGGGGAGTACTCAATATATTAAACCATACAAATACTTGCACAAGTAGTGTTACTTTTTGCAGGATTATTCTGGAAATGCCTTGTTAAGCAGAGCTACAGGCAGTTACTAGGTGCCACTATCTATTTCCTTTTCAAGATCCAGGATACAGGAAATACAAACTATATGATTGTAACAACACTGCTCACCTTTTAAGATCTATAATGGTAGTTCAATGAAGTATCCATTGCACAGAGGTTAATAATTTGCAGGATGATGCAGTAAGGGCTAAAGGTCTTTCCAAGGTTCACTAACTGAGAAATACATGGAGGTCTTGACAGCCAATCCTTTCTAAGCCTTCAGCAGCAAATATGTTGGAAATTACAGAACTTCAGAGTGAGTATGAACTTAGCAGATAGGGTTTTGTTATCATATTTCAGCAATATGTCATTGGTTTCACTCTGAAATTATAATCAAAGTTAATCTGTTTGAAAGCTCAGACCTCTTTAAAATTGTGTTACAATTGATTGCTCTATTGGCACATTTATTACAAATTTGCTTATGGGAAACAATCTAAGTAAATCTACTTGCTTCTGGTCCCAGGGGACAAGTCAGATAACTTCACAGTATTTCTAATTGGCACTGGTGATCTCTCAGCAGTGTGATTTAGTCTAACCTGAAATGTGTTCCTAAGAAGATGCTGTAGGGCAGGGGTGTCAAACTCAATTTTATTGAGGGCCGCATCAGCATTGCGGTTGCCCTCGGGGCCGGGTGGGTATGGCCAGGGTGGGCGTGGCCTACTGGGTGGGCGTGGCTAGAGTGCATATGGCCTACTGGGTGGGCATGTTCAGCTCTACCTCGTTCGCATCAAGGGTGCCTATGGGGGCCTGGGCAGGAGTGGGACAGATCTGACGGTCTCTGGCAGAAGGAGGGTCTCTGGGCCAGGGCCAAGGCAGTGGGGGCCATTCCCTCACTGTTTCCAGGATGGCTTTGCAGGCCACATGAAATCACTTCATGGGCCGGATCCAGCCCCCGGGCCTTGTGTTTGACATGTCTGCTGTAGGGTCATAACCAACAGACATTTTATTGTTGTTAGTTGCGAAGTTATGTCCGACCCATCGCGACCCCATGGACAAGTCCTCTACCATCTTCTGGAGTCCATTTAAGCTCATGCCTACTGCTTCAGTGACTCAGACTGTATTAAATGGTCACCCAAAAATAATCCTCTCACAATTGCTAATAATATGTATGTCAGCTGTGGCTAACTAGAAATTCTGAGTGTTGTAGTCCAATACAACTACAGGTTACCACCAGGTTGAGCAAAGCTAAGGTAAACTAATTTAAGTGTGAAGCAATGTGAGAAGCAAAACCATGCACTGATGTTGATTCACACCAGAAATATTTCAAGATGCTTAAAAGGAGTTTCTCTGAGTAAAAGAAAACCAGTAACAAGAAAGGTTTATTAAGATTCCTCATTCCAAACTTAGTAATTAAAGTTGGTTCATTTTGGATCTGCACCACATTAGAAGCTGGTTTCAAAGATACAACTGATATGCCTACGGGATCAAGTTTTCTGGTTGAAAAGGTATTGGAAAGATGTGAAAGAAACTGATCTACTGTATATCCTATAACGGCTAGACAAATGAAAAAAAAATCTTATGCCTAAAGACTTTAGGGACAGAAATTAGAATGAGAGAGATGAAGGATGTCATCTAACCTGAATCATCAGAGGAATAGAATGAAATTTGGCCGATGTCAAAAAATTCAAACAAGGTTGAATTTTATGTTGAGGCCACTACTGTACTTCAGTCTTTTATTTTAACCTGCAATGAGCCAGCAGTCCTTCAGCTATCCCAAGCACCAAAATCTTTTCCTTCTGCTAAATTTCATGTGATCCTGGCTAACTTCAATTAGCTGATCCCTTAAGATTGCTGTGATTTTGATGGTACCAATTTCATCTATTGTAGAAATTGGTGCTGGGCTTGTTGGCTTTGGGATATTCTTCCTCCTGTTTGGTATATTGTTGTACATGGATTCGGTGCTTCTGGCCTTTGGAAATGTAAGTTTTTTTAAAGTATCAAATGTTTTGTGCAAAAAGAAATAATAAGCAGTGAGTATGATAAGGGACGGGGTGGCTCAGTGGGTTAGGACACTGAGCTTGTCGATCAGAAGATCGGCAGTTTGGCGGGTCAAATCCCGAGTGCTACGTAGCAGAGTGAGCGCCTGTTACTCATCCCAGCTTCTGCCAAACTAGCAGTTTGAAAGCACGTAAAAATGCAAGTAGAAAAATAGGGACCACTACAGTGGGAAGGTAACAGTGTTCCGTGTGCCTTTGGCATCTAGTCATGCTGGCCACATGACCACGGAGATGTCCTCGGACAAATGCTGGCTCTTCGGCTTTGAAACAGAGATGAGCACCGGCCCCTAGAGTCGGAAACGACTAGCACACATGTGTGTGGGAACCTTTAAATTTACCTTTTATGATAAAATAATAGGTGGATTTATTTTAAAAAACTTTCAATTTTGCTGAGCCTGCTTTACAAGAACTTGCACTCATATATTTTTATGCTTTAAGGATAAGTGCATTTATTTATAAACTGATTTTTTAATCAGTCAGGCCCATGAGCTTTGACTGCCAGATCAGAATTAGCCATTTTAACCCATTAAATTGTGCATGGTTTAATAAATATATATAAAAATGTAAGAATGGCTGCAGGGTGACACTGTTCCAAAACAAAGAACACATGTAGCTTCCCATATCAATCATCATTCAGCATCTGTTGCCATGGTGGCTGACTTGAAGAAGAAAAGGCAGATTCTAGAGGTAAGCATCAGAAATAGGACACTGAACTGTGAACTAGACTGGTGGGGAAAGTGGGGAGAGAATTCTGGTGCAACAAAAAGTTTTCACATCCACCCTACATAAACAGAGAAAATGTTACTTCATCCATCCATTCATGAATCAATTTCTGCAGGAAAAAATAAATGCATTTTCTGGCATTTTGCGTATTGGTTGATCTCCACCTAAGAGAAGGGCAAAAATCATAAAAGTCTCGTCAACTTCATCCCAGCTCTCTTCTCTTCTCTTCTCTTCTCTTCTCTTCTCTTCTCTTCTCTTCTCTTCTCTTCTCTTCTCTTCTCTTCTCTTCTCTTCTCTTCTCTTCTCTTCTCTTCCCTTCCCTTCCCTTCCCTTCCCTTCCCTTCCCTTCCCTACTCTACACTACACTACACTACACTACACTACACTACACTACTCTACTCTACTCTACTCTACTCTACTTGGAGTGGGAATAGCATTCAAATATTCCCATCTCAGATCAATTCAATTGCACTTTAAGGTAGCATTAGCAGATATACATTTCTAGTAGACTTATTTATTTGAATTCTTTTTTTAAATGAACTGTTGCTATACAGTGGTACCTGTGAAGCTGTCATGCCAAATTTACTCTTTAAAATGATTTTTTAAAAATAGAAAAAAATACAACCAATGTTCTCTTTCCTATTCAACAATATAAGATAGTTTGGTCAAACAGAATATAAAATTGGGCCCAACTATATATAGCCATTGTGGCAAACCTATGGCACGAGTGCCACAGATGGCACTCACAGCCCGCTCTCTTGGCAGGCACACCATAGCCCCAGTCCTAGCCCTTCAGCTGGGTTTTATAAAACCTTTTCATAAGTAACTACCCTCCTAACCATACCCAAGCACTCCAAAATCATGGGCAATGGCCATTTTGTTCTATGAGTTCATGGTGACCTAATCCTAACCCTAGTTGAATTTTTTCTCCAATCGGATTTTCCCATGTATTTATCCAGGAAACATAGAGAGGCCAGGCTAGACAAGAAAGTACCCTCCTAACCATACCCAAGCACTCCGAATTCATTGGCAATGTCCATTTTGCTCTATGAGTTCATGGTGACCTAACCCTAACCCTTAGTGGAATTTTCCTCCAATGGGATTTTCCCATGTATTTTACCAGGAAACATAGATAGAGCAGCCAAGAAAACTAAGTGCCCTCCTAACCATACCCAAGAACTCCGAATTCATTGGCAATGTCCATTTTGCTCTATGAGTTCATGGTGACCTAACCCTAACCCTTAGTGGAATTTTCCTCCAATGGGATTTTCCCATGTATTTTACCAGGAAACATAGATAGAGCAGCCAAGAAAACTAAGTGCCCTCCTAACCATACCCAAGAACTCCGAATTCATTGGCAATGTCCATTTTGCTCTATGAGTTCATGGTGGCCTAACCCTAACCCTAAGTGGAATTTTCCTAAAATGGGATTTTCCCATGTATTCTACCAGGGAATATAGATAGGGCAGCCAAGAGAAGTAAATGCCCTCCTAACCATACCCAAGAACTCCGAATTCATTGGCGATGTCCATTTTGCTCTATGAGTTCATTGTGACCTAACCCTAAGTGGAATTTTTCTCCTATGGGATTTTCCCATGTATTTTACCAGGAAACATAGGGCAGGCTAGAAAAGTAAGTACCCTCCTAACCAGAGCTTGTTTTCTCATAGAACGCTCAGAACGGAGTTCCGGCACCTTTTTTGGATGGAACCTTGTAGGGTAGGCAAGGCGGGTTGTATGACATGTGTGAGTTCTGGCACCTTTTTCTTTTACAAAAAAGCACTGCTCCTAACCAAACCCAAGCACTCCAAATTCATTGGTGTTGTCCATTTTGTTCTATGAGTTCATGGTGACCTAACCCTTACCCTAAGTGGAATTTTCCTCCTATGGGATTTTCCTATGTATTTTACTAGGGAACATTGATAGAGCAGCTTAGAAAAGTAAGTCCCCTCCTAACCATACCCAAGCACTCTGAATTATATGGCGATGTCCATTTTTCTCTTTGAATTCATTGTGACCTAACCCTAACCCTAAGTGGAATTTTCCTCCAATGTGATTTTCCCATGCATTTATCCAGGAAACATAGATAGGGCAGGCTAGAAAAGTAAGTGCCCTCCAAACCATACCCTAGCACTCTGAATTCATTGGCGGTGTCCATTTTTCTCTAAGAGTTCATGGTGACCTAACCCTAACCCTAAGTGGAATTTTCCTCCAATGGTATTTTCCCATGTATTTTACCAGGAAACATAGATAGGGCAGGCTAGAAAAGTAAGTGCCCTCCAAACCATACCCAAGCATTCTTAATTTGTTGGCAATGTCCATTTTGCTCTCCGAGTTCATGGTTTCCTAATTCTAAGTCTAAGTCCGTGGTGACGAACCTATGGGACATGTGCCCTAGGTGGCACCCAGAATCCTGTCTGTGGGCTCGCGTGCCATTGCCCCAGTCTTAGGCCTTCAGCTGGCTTTTATAAACCTTTTCGCTTTAGGCCTCTGCCACCATGTGCAAAAAAAAAAGGTTCAATCAATCAATCAATCAATTTCCACTTCTCATGGGAAAAAGAAAGATTTTGCAAAGTTGGAATTAATTGATTGAACATTTTAGTCCCACTCAGTCTGCCATTACCAGCGCAACCACACCCACCCAATGAGCCATGCCCACCCAATTGGCCACAGCCACCCAATGGGCCACACCCACCCAACGGGCCATGCCCACCTGGTACACAACAATACATTAGTGGGTTTTGGGTTGCAGTTTGGGCACTCAGTCTCTAAAAGGTTCACCATCACTGATATATAGGATTCAGCTTCCATTATTTTTTTTCATAAAATACTGTATTGTATAAAGATTGCTATTCTGGCTACATTCCAGTGAATCCTGAAATCTATTCTTTGCTTCCTTAGATCTTGTTCCTGTGTGGCTTGGCTGTTATAATTGGACTAAGAAGAACTTTTGGATTCTTTTTCCAAAAGGAGAAACTTAAGGGAACCAGTTTCTTTCTAGGAGGCATAATCATTGTTCTGCTTCGGTGGCCTCTACTAGGCATGCTGCTAGAAACCTATGGTTTCATTAATCTCTTCAGGTGATCAATCCTCCTAAACCATTGCATTTTTATAGGAAATCATGTATGTGAAAGTTTTGGGTTGTACTAATTGTCTGAGCTTGGTTTTCAGTCAAAAGAATGGAGTGGAAGTAACAGTTACTGGAAGAAGAACAGGGATTGTAAAGGAGAGCTGTTTGTTCTCTAGCCATGAATATTGGGCATTGAGGGCCCACAGTGCCACCTTCAGGGTTGCCAATTAACCCAAAAGAACGCTACAAAAGATGAGGGATATCTGAAAAAAGTAGGAAAAATAATAATCTGCAAATGTAAAACCAAGCTCTAAGAATTTATGTAATCCAATCTGGAACTACATATATTCTGTAACATTATACATAATCAAACCCATATTATTTGTGAATTTGATAGCTTCTCTGTCTTAATCAATTGGGGTTGGTGTTTTTATTTTTAAATATACATTGTGCTTATATTGTCTTTTAATTCTGATAGCTGCCCAGAATCATGTTGGTGGGATAGGGGTGGGTAGTTTTAACTTTCGACAAAAAATATTAATAGTGTCACATCTGATTTTGATCTCAAGTTCATTTGCAGTTGATTATTTTCATCAGTAATTAACTTTTTTCTTTTTTCTTTAGGAGCTTTTTCCCAATTGCTTTTGGATTTCTGGGATCACTGGTGAACGTCTCATTTTTGAACAAGGTAATGAAAAGCTGGGGTGATCCCATGAGAAACAGGATTGGGGTGAACAAAGTGCTGCACCCTCTAAGCCAGGGGTCTGCAACCTTGACAACTTTAAGACTTGTGGACCTCAGCTCCCAGAATTCCTCAGCCAGCTGGCTGAGGAATTCTGGGAGCTGAGGTCCACAAGTCTTAAAGTTGTCAAGGTTGCAGACCCCTGGTCTAAGCAGCCTGCCCTCTTGCATGCCCCCCTGCTGACATATTGTCTATGTCTTTAGCTTCTTTAGTTGAGGACTCTGGGAGATTCATTCCAACACATCTGGATAGAGATCATTGAGCAAAGTTGGCCTTAAAAGTACAGTAGGAAACATTACTGAAACAGTCACTCATGCCCTGGTCACTCCATAAGCTGACTACAGCAATGTATTCTATGTCGGTCTGCCCTTGAAGATTATCTGTAAACTTCAACTAGTCTGGAATGCAGCACCATGGGTAGCCAAGGGCATGCCTCAATATGCTCATGTAACACTTCTGCTTTGTGAGCTGTACTGGTTGCAAGTTTGCTTCCAGATGTGCAGGTGCTGGTTACTTGAGATAGGCACAATATTGTGCCTCTCTCCCACAATATTGGACTAGCCAATTCAGTCTGGCACAGTTGGCAGATTATGAGTTCCTTCAATTAAGCTATGTACTCTATGCAGACCCCAGAGGGGCACCTTCTCTTTTGCAGCATCTGCCTTTTGGAATGAGGTTCCCCCTAAGATTGAATGGTTCCCACTCTGCTGGTGTTTTGAAAGGGCCTCAAGAACTTGCTCATAATGCTGGTGGAGATGAATTCACAACTTTATGTTTATCATTGATGGTTCACTAACATAAACCCAGTACCATTCAATATCATTCCCACTGGAAACAATGATCTTAGGAGTGTGATCATTAATTGAATCAAGTTTAATCTGTCATATATCTTTGTTCTTGTATCCTAGTTGCTGTAATTTTCATTCCATCATATAATTCTTTATAATATTATTAGTAAAATAATTAGTAATTTTTCTTGTTGCAGTTCTTTCAGAAATTTGGAGACACCAGCTCTGCAGTGTAACTTGAATGAATGACTTGTTACCAGAGACAACTTCCCTTCTTACAAGCCCAGACACTTTTTAGGAATAGCCTGCTACCTCAATAGTGCATGTTATTTAGTGCTGATTTAAATACTACATATGATCACTTTCAGAAATGTATAGGGTAAATGGTAGAATTATTCCTTGTAAAAAGTGTATTTCTAATGGGGTTTCCACAGGGCTTTTTTTTCTCATAGAACGCTCAGAATGGAGTTCCGGCACCTTTTTTGGATGGAACCTTGTAGGATAGGCAAGGTGGGTTGTATGACATGTGTGAGTTCCGGCACCTTTTTCTTTTACAAAAAAAGCACTGGGTTTCCACCTTTTGATGCTGGTTTATACACACTCGATTGTGACTAGGCTGCATCTTTTAAATATACAAAAACACACCTCAATGATCTTCGATACCTGGAAGTATGACACATTGTGTCACAAGGATGTGACAGCAATACATCCAGCATTTAGGACATGTCAACTTGTTTGCAGAAATATATCTGAATGGGATCTTCAATATTCAAGCAATTGCAGTGAAGTGGGAAAATGCTTGTTTGTTTCGCTGGATGTGATGCATCAGTGCCAATTTCATCCTATTTATAGACTGGTCAAACAAATTCTGCACGTTTTTGAAGCACAATGACAAAAATGAGCAAATCAGTTTGCTAAAACTAATGGTGGTTGAATGTAGACATTCCATTTTGGAGTTTGGGGTTTAGCAGGAGCCAGTGTTAGAAAGTAGTTTTACAAATGCCACAATTGTTAAGCAAACCAAGGTTTGCCATGGGCCAATTTTCCTGAAAATTGGAAGTAAATGCTGGCTTTTGGCAAAGCCATTGTAAAACACAGTCACATGACTAGGGGACACTGCAAATGGCTGCAGATGTGGCCCAGACGCCAAGGACCCAATGTGCAGTAATGTGATTGGGGGAGTGATTGGGAGAACTTTGAATCGAGGTTGTAAGATCCCCACACACACATGGAAGTCTATTGGAACTTTGATCAATCATAAGTCAAGGACTACTTATACCCTAATCTTGGAATGACCAAGGGGGGAAAAAACTACACTCTACTAACACTGGAAGGGCAAGTAACTGTTTATAAACAGCTAGCAAATCCCAAGCTTACTAGCACTGCTGCTATTTCCTGGCTGAGTAATGAAACATTTGCAAACAACTTCGGGAGAAGGGCGGTATACAAATTAAATTTATAAATAACAAATAAATAATAAACTAAGAGCATCAAGGACTCCACAAATCTAACTAGGAAACTAAAAAGAAAATAACTAATAGAAAAGCCTTCCTTTTATCTAAACTACAGGGAGAAGGAGAATGGGAAACAGTAAGATCCCTTTCTCTCTTAAAATATAAAGTTCCCATGTATTAATAATAGGCCAAGTGAGGAACCAACACAGAGACAGAATATGAAGAATCTTTTCTCCTCACCCCCCCCCCACCCCGGTCTCCTCTTCCCCATGCATTAGCAATAAAAATTGGCTCATGGATGCAGTGAGCAGTCTCCAGCAGTACCACCCCAAGGCCAGTAATCTATCTCATCTTCAGTTCTTAACAATCTCCATCCAAAAGAGACAAAAGAATAAAAGAAGGGGAGAGCTTGGACAGATAAAATTAGAAATAGTCATTTAGTATAATTTTTTTTTAAAGTAGAGTATAATGGAACATTTAAATATGTCCATTTCCCTGACATATTTTTGCTATTCTTTTTTCTGTAGGCAAGTTCAATGAGAAAATGTAGGGATACAAATATTATTTGGGGTTTCCTGTTTCAAATTTTATGACAAAAATGATGCAGGGGACAGTTTTTGTATAATGTACATTTTGCAATACATTCTATGTATCAACACAATATTTGATCTCCAGTGCAACTTTGTGATCTTTGATAATTTGAGCCAGCAGTGTGCTGCAGCTGCCAAAAAAGCCAACACAGTGCTAGGCTGCATTAACAGAGGGATAGAATCAAGATCAAGTGAAGTACTAATACCACTTTACAATGCTTCAGTAAGGCCACACCTGGAATACTGCATCCAGTTTTGGTCACCACGATGTAAAAAAGATGTCGAGAGTCTAGAAAGGGTACAGAGAAGATCAACCAAGATGATTGGGGGACTGGAGGCTAAAACATATAGGGAACGGTTGCTGGAATTGGGTATGTCTAGTTTAATGAAGAGAAGGGGGAGGGGTGACATGATAGCAGTGTTCCAATATCTCAGGGGCTGCCACAAAGAAGAGGGAGTCAAGCTATTCTCCAAAGCACCTGAAAGCAGAACAAGAAGCAATGGATGGAAACTAGTCAAGGAGAGAAGCAACCTAGAACTAAGGAGAAACTTCCTGACAGTTAGAACAATTAACCAGTGGAACAACCTGCCTCCAGAAGTGGTGAATGCTCCAACACTGGAAGTTTTTAAGAAGAGACTGGACAGCGATTTGCCTGAAATGGTATAGGGTTTCCTGCCTGAGCAGGGGGTTGGACTAGATGACCTCCAAGGTCCCTTCCAACTTATTATTATTATATGAACTGAGTGGAACTGAAAAAGCTTCTTGGACAAGAGGCGAAACATTTTCAACGAAAAACCCAAGAAAGTCCAGTTGCCTTTTGAAAAGTACCTTTGAGACAACCATGAGGTGGATGGTTGAGAATGTCCATAGACTCTGATACAAATGTTTTTCATTTTTAACAACGCTAAATTGTAAAAGTAAATTAATTAAATGACATCTCAATCTCTGTATGTGTTAGCTCACAAGACAACTAATAGTTCCAGAAAGGCAATCTCCAAGTCAAGCCTGTTTTGTTTTCTTCCCAATAAAGGGAATACTTAGTGGTCAAAAGTGTAAAGATAATTCAACGGTAAGATCTTTGTTCCCAATTTTCACATTGTGCACATTGTATGGATATACCCTCTGAAGGGTCTTCAGGGGCATCAAAAAAGTCAAACGGGCAGGCACAACCACAGAATCAAACTCCTACCCTCATGCACCATACCCTCACCCTACAGGAGGATGCACACCCCACACATCCCATTTTGAGAGATCTCTGTGTATTGTATACTCTTGTATACTCAGGTTACAGATGTAGCAGTTAGTTGCTTGGCTCCTTATTCAGTGGGAGGAGGGAGCATTTAAATCAGAGCAAATGGCAGTATCCTCATCTTCTTTGTTGCCAATAATTTCAATGCAATAGAACAAATTGAATCCAGCCTATTTATACCAATCATTCTGTGTTGGTTGAAAAGAAAAGGAAAGCAGAATTATTTTGATCTGGTTGAAGAAAAGAAAGAGAAGACGGCTTAATGAAACAATACTTAAAGAAATAGTTGGGTCTACCCTTCAAGGCACAATAAAGCTGTTTAGGCAGGGAAATTAAAAGATATAAACTAGAGGTGGGTCCATCTTTGCTGATGTCACTAGTAAGAGCATTCAATAATTCAGACCCTGGCCTTAAGAATGAGATGAGAGATACAGCAGAGATCATCTTATCTTTTTTCCAAGAGATCAAGACTTTGGGCCTGGACATTGCAGAAAAAAACTGAGGTAAGTAAAGCTAAGGATGATGAAGCCATGGGGGGGGGGCAAACCTATACAAACATTTATCTTTGACTAAATCCACTAAAGACAACATGGTTGCAAATTATGTTAGAGAATTGCATATATTTACTCAAAAGTTTGTTCCAGTGCATTAAATGGAATTCTGGAGGAAATGTCCATAGTTTTGGCTCCACTGTCATATTTCAAGTAGATAGCTCTGCATCATATACCTCTCCTTCCTAGTCTCAAATGCATTTTTATCATCTGGAAAGTTTTTGAAAATGGTGTACAGTTAGGACTGTTGTCTTACATTGCAGGCAGACTGTGATTTTTAAAAATGGTCTTGCTGTTGCTGTTTAAGAACTTTGAAGTAGAAGCACTTAATACAGTATGTATTTACTCATACCTGCAACTTTAGTCTTCCTTTTGCCTCAGGCCATGCAGGGTTAGCTGGATTTGGAAAACACCTGTTCATTAGTGGTGGAACTGGAATGAATGTTTGTATGATGAGTAACGATCCCTCTCTTTCAAATCACATTTAATTCACTCTAATTAAAATTTCTGCTTATATGAATGTATGTATACTCTCTGTGTATGCTCCACATCTGCTTCTCTTCTTCATAATAGCCAGTTATAAATGTTTTCTGCTCTACAAGTTTGAAAACTGGTCTCAAAACTTATTTTTCCCCCAACAACATTCTTTGATCCTCACTGGTCAGGCAAATTCTACGAAGTATGGGGAACCTTGGCAAAACATTAGATGGGGAAACCGTCTAGAAATGCTGCCTTCTCAGCTGCACCATGGCATCTTCTTTCCAGATGTGCATGGGCCAGGCTTCCACCCATGATCCCAAATGATTTTGTGATCCACAGCTGCATATTGTACTTTAAGGCATTAATAAATCACAGAGATTGAAGGAGAGAAAGAGAATAGCAGGTCTTGATCCATGATGCCAGTCAGTTTAAGGTTCTTACATTGTGGATGCATTTTTTAAAAACCCTATTATGTTACATTTGTAAACAACTATTTTTGCCCTGCAGTGGAATTTGTTGAGAGACAGACCATTAATTCTGTAATAATAAATTAGACTTAAATGAAGGGCTGTAGCTATAATTAGTAATAATTAAAAGTAGTAAATCTGTAGGAGTGCAAAGCAGAGGTGTTATGTTTGTGTGATTGGGCAACTGAAGCAACAGGAAATGAGCCAGCTGTCAAGCAGATTGACAGTAGAACTTAGCCAGAAGATTGGAAACCTGAGTTTAATTTTATATTCAGTTCACACACACACACACACACACACACACACACACACACACACACAGAGAGAGAGAGAGAGAGAGAGAGAGAGAGAGAGAGAGAGAGAGAGAGAGAGAGAGAGAGAAATATGCATGCACCATGCACACAGCTTGCTTTTTACCAATGATTCTGAGCCATATTAAACTGGAACTGAGCTAACATTATTTTTCTTTAAAACATTATTTTAGATATACTCTACTAAATTTTTCCTGTAAAGTGGCCATATTTCTTGAAAAAAATAAAGGACAAACCTGGAAAGGGGGGAAAATCTAAAAGAGATTCATAAGGATAAAAAATGTAATTTTTATAACTTTGCTTTACAAAAGAAAATGTAAGAGTAAAACCAAGACATTTTTTACAAAAATGCATACTCTAATAAAAATATGTAAAATCAAACAGTATGTATGAATTATTTTTAAAAGACAAGTTAGTTTCTGTATTTTTCACAAGAATGTGAAAGATTGTGCATTAAATGGTACCATTTGTACAATAAAATTTAAAATCAAAGATCTAAAGTGAGTTTTTGAAAAAAAAAATCTAAAAGACAGCTTTCTGAAATAAAGGACTGTCCTTTAAAATAAAGGATGTACGAATACTATACAGTATCTATAACCCTGCCTGATGTCTATACCAATGTTTTTATAAAAAAATATTCTGTGTGTTAGACTTTCAATTCTAAGTTATGGAATATTTCAAAACGTTCATGCTTTCCAGCAATAATGTTTATCAAATTCATTACTATCTTCCTCCTATATAGAGAACATGATTGGACTCAGCTGAACTGCTTGGATGAATAATTTTCCCAATTAAATAATATCCTTTAGTTGGGAAGGACAATTAAACACAGTAAATTCTTTTTTTTCCCATATGTGTGTTAAGAGAGTGAGAGAAAATAATGCTTTAATAAAAAGTTAAATTATTATAAGTAGAGATGAATGATAAAGTATAACAAAGGCTTAGCTAAAAACTGAAGATGTGAGCCAAAAAAGGTTTGAGAGAGATATGAAAAGTTAGTTACAATTAACTAAAAGATTCTTTACAGCTCCCATGGACTCTGCACTTGGTCAAGGAATGTACTGTATATAGCACAGTTTGGAAAACCATGATCTAAATTGTTCTGGCTTCCTTCATTTTTTATCTCAGATCTGCTGCATTTCAGGATGAACCTATTACGTTCCTTGCTTATGTTCCTGTTATTCTTCAGAGTTCAGTTTGGAAAACCTGCAGACAGCTATTATCCTCTAAAGAGCTTCTGGCCTCAAGGTAAGAACTAGAGGCAGCCTTGATGGATTCTTATTAGATTCAAGGAGAATCCTGAGGGGGAAAAACACTTGAAAACTTAGCAAAAGAATGCTCACTGATATTTAGAGAACATACATGTGGTCCTTGTGTCACTGCATCCTGGAGCTGTGAAGAAATATGAAAAATGCTAAAGGCATGGTAGGAGGAATGCTCACCTGTCAGGAACTCTGTAAAGAAACTGAGCCTTGTCTTGGGTTCCATCGACCCCTAGTACCAAAAGCCCAAGGGGTAAAAAGATTTTGTTTAAAGAAGTGTTATGGGTGCTATCTGTGTGCTCATATGCACTCTTGAATTGTCTTTTCCCCTTCAAATCTAAAACACAATTTAGGATATCTATGCTTTTCATAATTTCCTAGAGCTTCAATTCAGTTGTGAATTGGCAGGGCTTTGAATCTGACATTTCCTTTATCATAATGGAAATGAGCCTTTTCTGCTGTGCCCCACCCTCTAGAACATCATCCCCCTTGAGATGAGGTTAGCCTTTTGGAAAGCTCTCAAAACATGCCTCCCCCCTGCCCCTATCAGACCTATTCATGGGTGGCAAAGAGCCTGCCCATTGGTTACATCATGTATTCTTGTAATTTTATTTTTATGTACTTTTTTTAGCTAGCTTTTATATTCTGTTTTAATTGTTGATTTTATTTTACAGTCCCCAGGGTCACTCTGTGTGAGATCGATGTCCATATAAATTTGAGGATAGATAGATAGAAGATAGATAGATAGATAGATAGATAGATAGATAGATAGATAGATAGATAAATAGGTATTTATATATTTATATTTATTAAATTTTTATACCGCCCTTCTCCCGAAGGACTCAGGGCGGTGTACAGGGCAATAAATATTAAAAACGAAGTACAAAAGTTAAAAAACAATTAAATGTTATGCCCGATATAAACAGTAATTAAAACCATGTTAAAAACCCAACCCTTAACCCATCAAACCAGGCCGGATTGCTAAATAAATAAGTTTTTAGATCCCGCCGCTAGGAGCGAAGGTCGGGGGCCATCCGGAGCTCGACCGGCAAGTGGTTCCACAGGTCTGGCATGCCCACAGAGAACGCCCTCCCCCTAGGGGCCACCAATTGACATTCTTTGATCGGAGGCACCCTGAGGAGGCCCTCTCTGTGGGAGCACACTGGACGGAGGGAGGTTGACGCTGGCCGCAGGTGTTGCCGTAGGTAATCCGGACCCATGCCATGTAGGGCTTTGTAAGTCATTACCAACACCTTGAATCTCACCCGGAGGACAACCGGCAGCCAATGCAGCTTGCGGAGCAAAGGTGTAACATGGGAGTATCGGGAGACTCCCAACACAACTTGCGCGGCTGCATTCTGCACCAGTTGGAGCCTCCGAGTGGTCTTCAAGGGCAGCCCCATGTAGAGAGCATTACAGTAGTCCAGACGAGAGGTCACGAGCGCATGAGTGACTGTACGCAAGGCATCCCGGTCCAGATAGGGCCGCAACTGGCGCACCAGGCGAACCTGGGCAAAGGTAGAAAAATGATTGATAGATAGAGAGATAGATTGAGATAGACAGATGGGAGATAGCTATAGATAGAAGATGATAGATTGACAGATAGATGATACATGATGATAGATGGATTATAGAGAGAGGGGGGGGGACAGACATGTTATTTTACAAGTTCTGCCCTTTCCCCATCTTGATGGTTCTCCAGGTATGTTCTCTCTATAAAGTTTTTTTATTCTTACTAGCTAAACCCTCCAGAGGCACAGCCAGCTGGGTCCACTGGACTAATGACATCCCATGTTCTGAAAGGAGCTTCAGCTCTGGCAAAGAAGGTCTGAAATCCACAGTAACCTTACTGTGCAAGCGGCAAGAGCATCAAGTGCAGTTATGGCCAGGGATGCCTCCAACAAAAAGCAAGGGGGTTCCATTGCTCTTTGAAGGGACCCAGGATCTCTCCACCTACAACTGGAATTCCTTTGGGTTAAGATATGGAAAGAGGCAAGCAATAAAAGCCCAGGAAAAATCAAGAAAGCCTCAAGAATAATGGAAAGGGGGGTAAACAGGGGAAGGGATGTTTTGAGATGGATCCCTTCTTCATTGTTCCAAAGTTATGACTATGACACTCTTTAAGTGTTTGTTGTTCAGTCATTAAATTATGCCTAACTCTTCGCTACCCCATGGACCATCTCTTTGCCGCCTATTTGACAGGAAGTGGTGGGACTGGATGCCACAATCTTAGTTTTTTTAATGCTGAGTTTCAAGCTAACTTTTGCACTCTCTCTTTCACCCTCATCAATAGGATTTTTAATTCCTCTTCACTTCCTGCCATTAAACTGGTATCATCTGCATATCTGAGTTGTTGATATTTCTCCCACAATCTTAATTCCGTCTTGTGATTCATCCAGCCCAGCATTTCACAAGAGGTACTCTGCATATAAGTAAAATAACCAGAGTGACTATATTTAGCCTTGTCTTCCTCCTTTCCTTATTTTGAAGCAATCAGTTGTTCCATGTCTGGTTCTAACTGTTGCTTCTTGACCTACATATAGGTTTCTCAGGAGGCAAGTAAGGTGGTGTGATCTACACAATCATTAGCATAGTCAATAAAGCAGACATAGATGTTTTTCTGGAATTCCCTTGCTTTCTCCATAAACTAGTGAACGCTGGCGATTTTGTTCCCCTGCCTCATTGAAATCCAGCTTGTACTTCTGTACTTCTTGGTTCAAATATGGCTGAAGCCTAGTTTGTAGGTTTTTGAGCATGACCTTGCTAGCTTGTGAAATGAGTGCAATTGTATGGTAGCTTAAACATTATTTGGCACTACCCTTCTTTGGGATTGGAATGTAAACTGATCTTTTCCAATCATGCAGCCATTGTTGAGTTTTTCAAATTTGCTTGCATATTGAGTGCAGCACTTTAACAGCCTCATCTTGTAGGATTTTAAATAACTCAGATGGAATAGCATCACCTAAGCTGACCTTTAAATTTTTAACCAAATAGATTGAAAAAGGTGCCATTTTAAGGATAAACCAATTGTAAAAATTAAATGTATGGACATTTTGAGGTTTTATTTTCACCATGAATCATGATATTTTGGTGAAAAATAGAGGCTTGGCTTTTCTGCCGAAGGGCTTATATTGTAGGTGGTGTATATGGTACCTGTTTTTTTAAGAATTAGTCATTGTTTCTTGCTTTCTTTAACACCAAACATTACAATAAAAATCATAATGAATAAACCACATTAAAGTTAATGTATTACTTGTGTTAATTTGTGTGTTGTATTATTTTGAGGCAAGAAAATTAAAACAGCAACAAAAACAATATAGCAATGAATGTGGTACAATGTACCATACAATTTTGACTATGTTTGGAATCTTAAGACTGATTTAGTATTGCCAACAACTACCCATAGACATCGCTGCATATCTATGCTATGAAGAGGTAAGCAGAAGTTACAAAGGGCTGCAGACGGTTCAGCGCAAACAACTACCCGTTGTATGGAAGAGTGTGCCATGCATGCTGATTGGGTCCAACTTCCTGCTGGAAAGTGCGGGGGAAGGGCACATTCAAGTGGGAAATGTTAAAATTCACTGATGTATAAAAAGAACTCATATGCAACCGCCCCTGAACAAGGGACTTATACTTTCCTTTCATGCGCAATGCTGAAGAAATCTGCTCCAGCCTTTATTCAGTGAATATCAGTTTGGAATTTTTTTTCCAAATTTAGTAAAGGGAATTCTCATCACATAGTTGCATCTGAATATAAGATGAAATTGGTTCATCCTTTAAGGAACATTCCAGGAGGTCCTTGTTTTATGCACAATACCTTTGCATCAAAAGCAAATCTTTTAAAACATAATCTTGGGGTCCTGTGAGGAACAACTCTTTCTTATACTACATAGTTCCCTCGAGTCTAGAGAAGTATATTTCACTCTGGGCAATTTTAAGAAGCGAGGACTTCAACTCCCAGAATTCCCCAATCAGCATGCTGGCTGATGGCCATCAGTTGCTGGTCATCAGTTGCTCCTTATCCATTGAGGCACTAGTAATGGCTGGCAATTTTCTTTCCTTCTGTATGCCTATGAAGTAAAAGGTAAAGGTAAAGGTTCCCCTGCACATGTGTGCTAGTCGTTTCTGACTCTAGGGGCTAATAATAACAATAACAATAATAATAATAATAATAATAATAATAATAATAATAATAATAATAATAATAATAATAATAATAATAATAATAATAAGTTGGAAGGGACCTTGGAGGTCATCTAGTCCAACCCCCTGCTAAGGCAGGAAACCCTATACCATTTCAGACAAATGGCTCATCTCCGCTTCAAAGCCAAAGAGCCAGCGCTTGTCCAAGGACGTCTCCATGGTCATGTGGCCGGCATGACTAGATGCCAAAGGCGCACGGAACGCTGTTACCTTCCCACCGTAGCGGTCCCTGTTTTTCTACTTGCATTTTTACGTGCTTTTGAACTGCTAGGTTGGCAGAAGCTGGGACAAGTAACAGGCGCTCACTCTCTTACGCGGCACTAGGGATTCGACCCGCCAAACTGCCGACCATCTGATCGACAAGCTCAGCGTCCTAACCCACTGAGCCACCGCGTCCCTGATATGTCTATGAAACAGGGAGAGAAAGAGCAGGGCAGCTTTGGAATGCCGGTTGCTTAGGATGGGCCCAACAGGAGACAAAATACCCAAAAACAGACACCCACTTAGCATATTCATGTACCATTCACTCTATTAGCAGAAACTGGCAGCGATTTAAATTTGGCCTCTTTTTTAAAAAAAATACAGCTAAGTTCTTCCCATGCTTCACCACCCCACTATGTTCCACACACTTCTCCCTGCCACCCCACCATCACAATTGCATACTTACCTTTTGAAGATCTCCAGAACTCAGGAGGTCAGGGCAGGGAAAGAGGACAGGCCACTACGTTGCTGAGCCACATGGCACAATCCCACAAGTGGCTGTCTTTTTTGGGATGACAAATAACACTGGTGAAGCTAAGGCTGGCATTAGCAAAGGGGGAAGAAAAACCCTCTTGGTTTGCTTTTTGTCACTAACACTATGGATGGTGGCACTGGCAGACCTAAGGCTAGCATTAGTGAGATAAGGAAAATGAGAGTTCTTTCTTTTTTCGCTAACATTAGGGAAGCTAATGCTAGTTTTCATTTCCTCACTAACCCTAGCCTTAGCTCCACCAGCATTGGCATCATTAGTGTTAGTGAGGAAAAGCAAACCAAGATCCGCTTTTAATAGCTTCTTTGATAGGTTCTGGAGTCTTTCTGAGGTTAGGAAGTGGAGACATGAATCTCAACAAAACAACTTCTACTTCATCCCATATTGGAAATTTGGAAGTCCCGTGAGATAGATATATAGATTGCCATATTTAAAATGTCCCTTAAGAGTAACTTAGAGTAACAAGTGAGGGGAAAAATTATTTAGACATGAAAAATTGACCAGGTTAATGAATCATCTTTGACCAAAAATCTTACTCCTAAAATCAAGTCTATATATATAAAAGTCTTTATCCTACTATTGCAACCATAGAACACTAAGTTATAATGTTTTAAAATCATGGTTTGTTGAACATGCCATAATAGTTTGGCTTGTACATCATACATTGCACTTCATAAAGCAAAATTAAGAGCTGTATGTGAACAGGGCACTGACACAAAAGATAGCTAAATTGTTAAAGCACATGGCAGTATTTTCTGGAAAACCACTTGCATTAACCTCACCCCACCTGTGGTGCTCCAGATGGCTCTAGCTGGCATCATCTCCAAACTGGCTGTGTTGGAGAAAGCTGATTTGTACAATTGACAAATGGTAAAAATCCTAATTGGTTTAGCTTAACCCTCTGGGCTGCAAAAATCCAGATAGCAGTGCAGTTATAGGAAACCCTAATTCTCTGCTATCAACTTTTGGTCATCTGGACTTGTGCAGTCTAGAATTGGAAGTCCCATCATTGCTTGCATTAACATGGTTAGAACGTTCAGAGATTGAAGTTATGATATGCTCTGATCATGCTATAATTCATTCTAAGAACATGTATTGCACAGATGAGGCTTTTTACTAGCAAGCAAACAACGGAAGAAGAAAAAAGTAAGACCTAAGGGAAGAAAATAGTTCACCACAGGTATTCCAGCAGAAGTTGGGGAATCAGACATAATGGAGGTGGAAATAGATGATCTTGAAGGAAACCAGTTCTAAAATTCTATGATTCTAGAAGTTGCATATGCTTTTTAAACCTTAAACTTTTCATTTATATTATATTTCTGAGACACTGGCACAGTTTGCTTCCATTGCTTCTATTGCTTTTCCCTCTAAGCTACTTGAATTATTTCCTTCCTCATTAAAATGACATGGCTTAAATAGCTATAAAGCACAATGCTGCCCTTGAAAGCCTGGTTTGGATCCTTTAGATTTCTCCCTAGGTCTCAGCTGTTAATTTCTATAGAGCTAGTTTAGCTATTGGAGGAGATAATTGAAAATACATTTTTTTAATGAGACAGTTGAATCTAGAGGACTAACCTGCCCTGGGAGAAGGTGCAATAGATAAATACAGTACACGTAGACAATTGTCCCAGTGGGTTTAACAATGTTGTTGGATATGAGTTTCTTAATAGTAAACAAAAGAATATATAAATGGACAATTGTCAGTTAAAATTAGCTATTTGGCATCAGTTCTTCCCTGCCATGTTTTTCAATTAATGTTGAGACTGTATGACAGAAACGGGCAAAACAAAGTCACCAAGATAGTGGCTTGCATACCCTATTGGCTATACTAGCTAATTAAGACTCCAGCAATATCTGGAGAGCCATGTTTCCCAGTCCACAGTTACGTGATGCATTACCCAACAATAACCTTTAAAGACAATGAGTTATACTATTGTATAATTTTTTAAGGACAAGAGTCTAATTCATCAGCCCCTTCAGGGACCAATTGTGTGAATGGGTGCACACAGGTGTAAACTCCTCTTTCAAGATTTTTAAAAGATAGAGTTATTGGCAATGAAAAGTTTAAGTATAGGCCTATATTGCTGTCACTGGCCACAAACATTTCTTCTCTGAATTTAAAAATGGTTCTGCAGCCTGAAGTGATGTGAAAAAAACTGTCCTTCCCTTGGTGAGATTGTAGTTTGTATTTAAGCAAGCTCTGTTAGATGACCTGGAACTTGATTTCTATCTGCTATCTAACCTCCCTAGGCTTTCTCATGTCCCCTTCACAACTAACAAACGCAAGAAAGGGTTAGTAGCTTGTGACCCTCTGCTTGTAACAACTTGCCCAGAGGCCAGTGAGCCAGGCAGTGTGACGCAGCCCAGAGCTTTAAAGGGTGGGAGCGTCTCAGCCCTCATGTGGGAAAAATATCAGGCAATAGTCTGGTTCCCAAAAAAGAATCCATTCTTTAATAAACCTTCAGCAAAAAGCTACAGCAGGAGAATGGGAAACAGAATGGAATTAAGAAGACTAAGTCAAAAAGGGTTGTAGAAAAAGTCTATAGCACTACAGTATATACAGTAATATACTATATAGTCTATAGTAGTATAGAGAGAAGGCATAAAATGACTGAGTTTGTTTGTACAATACATTGGCCATAGTTTGGTCGGGAAACCCAGGCTTTCTGGTTTAAAACATAGTTTGTGGCTTAGCATGATTTATTATTGCTTAAATGTGGCTTAGTACAATCTGTGTTTTTAAGCAGACAAATCAAAAGGAAAACAGGTAATATCATACAGTTTCCTGAACAGTAAAATTCATATGACCAAATATATGTTTTATGAATGGCTTGTGGGGTTTCATAAAGAGTGTGAGATGTTATGATTGAAAATCTGTGTGTTCAGCATGGACAGAACTAGCAGTTCAGCTACATTTACCACAGTAGTGGATAATCCACTGTTGATACATAGTTCTCATTTATTGACTGCCTTGTACAGTGACCATTTGCAATTACGACTAAGATGAAAAAATAACTATATGACCATTCTTTGTATTTACAACCTTCTGTAAAGCAAAGGAAAGCTGAAGAAAAATCATAACCACAGTTGCAGTTTTACTTAGCAACTGCTTTGCTTAATGAACTAAGTTGCTGTGGTTGCTATGATGGCTAAACAAGGACTACCTGTAATTTTATTAGCACACTACCAGATTTCTATAGGTCCTGGGCAGCAAAGCCCAAGTTGGGAGGCTCTTGCAAGTCTCTGAGTGAACAGGTGTCCTACAACTGGTAGCAAAGGAACTGACAGGGATGTCCAGGCTGATGCGCCGATTCCCTAAAAATTAAACTTTACATTTGAGGGTTAAATCCTTTTTGCAGTTAGTGATGGCAATTGGAATGTTTCCTTCCAGTGTATAGAAGTATGCATTCTCTGATTAATTATGGTTTTAAATTATCTTTGGCATGCAACTTGGGCCATAGGAATATATTTCACTGATAAAAGTTTTATGGTTATATTCATATCAAAGATTAATTAAAACTGGTGGAATGAATATGTGGGTATGTGAAAATTTGTCCAGTGATTTCAATATCAATCTATGTCATTAAAAAGTTTTACCCATGCATAAAAGACCTTTGCACCATCCCTTTGTGGCCTTTAGCTTGGTCTGAAAAACTAACTTTGGGGGGGGGGAAGATCCTTGCTCACAAGCATAATATTTCAAGGCACCCTGTGGGAAAATAAACAGAATCGATGCAAAAGTGTCCTAACATCCTCCAAATTGCTAAAAACGATGGGAGGTTGTATTGATGAACAGAAGGCAGAATGTGATATTTCCTGCCTTCAACACAGTCCAAATATTTGCTTAAATTGAACAATGAACAATCAGGTGGTTAATCCATACAGCAGTAGGGCCAGTCTCTGTTCGTTTATGTCAACGTGTATGATGGCATCAATCCTGCAAGGCCACTTTCACATTATGTGGTCCTCCTATCCAGTTTCTTCTAGCTCAGCCACAGTTCAACTCAAATTACAAAATGGAAGCTTGGAAAGGACAGGGCAAACTGTTTTCCCAGTTGCAAACATTCTTGCCTCAAACCACTTCCATGGAGCTCCCTGGCAAATTTCAAAGACAATCTTCTCAATGAAGTGGATTGCATTTTTTAGTCCATTTTGCGGGCCCTGTCAAAAAAACCCACCCAACCTTAAACAATAAACACTGAACTTTTATCTCACCTGCTTATTTATTTATTCATTCATTTTATTTATCTATCATATTTACATGATCACCCTTCTTACAAAAATGTGGCTCTGGCAGCATACAAGAGCAACTGGGCAAAAGTGCGCATTTGAACTCTCCTAACCTCTCATATTCATGTAGACGGCACCTTGCAACCTACACACACAGTTTCAACATATTTGGAAAAAGACCCAAGCACCTGCAAGAAAACGGGGGAGGGAATTAGGTCATCAATCATGTCATCATCACCATTTAATGGGATTTATTTTCAGCAAAAATCACATACGTACTGATATGTGATATTAAGCATGATATTTGTTGTATGTTTTGGTTCTGTGATCTTGCCTTCTCTTTTGGAAAGAAATAGGCATGGAGCAAGGGCAGAAGCAATAAGACCAAATAACCGCCCACAGAAGCTAGGGACCACTAAATGGATTTTAATTGCAATTTTGATGTGCCTAAGGTTTAAATGCTCCACATCGTTATGCTGAATAAGAATGATAGGGAGCAAATGTATTAGCAGGCACCTACTTGAAAAGAAACTATTGAGAAAAGATACTCCCAACTCCTATCCTTTGCTGGTGATCTAAAAAGATATAAAGGTAAAGGTAAAGGTTGCCCCGCACATGTGTGCTAGTCGTTTCCAACTCTAGGGGCCGGTGCTCATCTCCGTTTCAAAGTCGAAGAGCCAGCGCTTGTCCGAGGATGTCTCCGTGGTCATGTGGGCGGCATGACTAGACGCCAAAGGCGCACGGAACGCTGTTACCTTCCCACCATAGTGGTCCCTATTTTTCTACTTGCATTTTTACGTGCTTTCGAACTGCTAGGTTGGCAGAAGCTGGGACAAGTAACAGGCGCTCACTCTGTTACACAGCACTTGGGATTCAACTCGCCAAACTGCCGATCTTCTGATCGACAAGCTCAGCGGCTCAGCGTCCTAACCTACTGAGCCACCGCGTCCCTACCTAAAAAGATATAAATGGTACCAAATGCTGCAGAGAGATCAAATAGGACCAGGATAGGTGCAATTATAGTTTTACATAATCAAATAGCTTAGTCTGAATGAAAACTATAAGCATAATTCATGTATTTGGTAACTTGTAATTATGATCCTTGGATGTTTGAATATTAAAAAAAATAGTTACATATCTTTTTAATAGAAGAAGATACATCATACCATGCCAAATTCTACATTTTGTAATCTATGGAGCTGCATTGTAAATGTTTGTCTCAACAGATGAAATTAAGCTTTTTCTTCTCTCCCTTTCCTACGTGGGATGGCCTTTATATAAGCTTTACAATTATAAACAGAGCTGGCACAAAATAGCACCGTGTAGACTGTTGAGTATTACCTGAATCCTGGAAGAGTCCTCACCTCCAGATATGGCAACTCATGGCAATCCTTTCTAGGTTCTTGCCAACCTAGAAAGCAGGAGACTGTGAGTTCTAGTCCCACCTTAGGCATGAAAGGCAGTTAGGTGATTTTGGACCATTCATTCTCTCAGCTCAACCCACTTAGCAGGAGTAGGAAAGAGTATTAGGTATATTTGCTACCTTGAGTTACTTATAAAGTAATATGGGAGGATAAAAATCAAATAAATAAATAAATAAGCCTCCATAAGAAACAAATCTAATAGAATCTATATTTAGAATTATAGTTGTAGCAAGGAGGTTTTATTTTTTTTCCCCAAGAACGTTATATTAAAACGGCAAGGTTGATTTACTACGGAGATATTTTAAAACTTAAGGTACGTAAAAAAGTTCTCACTTTGCCTCATTGGGTCTCATACATTGTGCTAATAGTACACATAAAAGAGTTTGAATGGACACAAATATTAATGTGTGTTGACCAAACTGACCTTTACTAGGAAACAAGGTCAAAGCTAATACCTCAAAGGTGTCCTCCCTCTGCCAATGGGCAAGATTTACTACTGTTTTCTTACCAATCAAAACTCAGCAGAAAATAAAACTGCCCATGTTTGGCTATAAAAGCCTACTAGACTGGTTTCCTTTTTCACACAAGACAAGAAAAAACAGCTCAGGAAACAGCATCCATACCAAAACCAACAGAATAATGCTGCGGTCTTGGGAGTTTGTTCTGCTTATCTCTTGCTCTTTGTGTTTTTCCAGTGATGCCTTCCAAAGGTAAGACTATGTCTTTTATAGTATATCACCTAGTAATTGACCAAGGTAACAACCAGATAATAACGCATCAATAATATGAGATAAAAATCAATGAAATATTCTTTCAAAACAGAAGAGCTTAAAATTACTGCATTGCCAGTTCACTGCAAGTATCTGCTGCCATCTGGAGCCACCCATTGGTATGTATCAAACCAAGCCAGCTTCAGGCTGTGTGTCAGCTAGTTGCAAAAAGGCTGTTTCACATAGCAGGATAGCCACAACTATACATCCCATTAAACTCACTGTGGGAAGCAGGGGTTACAACAAAATGTATTAAACAAATAATGGGGGAGAAGGCTATTGTAGAAAAGCAGGCAAAAAAGAGAAAACAGGAGGCCGTGTGGGTTATAGCAATATTCCACAGCCAAAACCTCAATAGGCATAAAATTAATTCTCTCTATTCATTTACTCTACTCACCTTTGGAGTAGACTTTGTTGAGCAGTTTTATCTACCTGTCTGCCTGTCAAATCCTAGCCTTTGGGAATGCAGCTGAATTTCACCAACTCCTGAATTAAATTGGGCTATTTTGGACAGATGAATAAGAAACCTAAAAACTGAATTAACTCTTTCAAAAAAGCTCATTAGTAGCTCAGAATCTGGGGGTGCATAAAGAAGTGGATATTTTTCCAGATATTGACACCTTTATCCCCAATGTCTCTCTGCAAAAAAGAAAATGTCAAGGTGAAGAGACATCAAGGAAGGAAAGAATAAAACATATTTTAATAACCGGGAGCTCTAACTGCTGAGTACACCCAGTGATTTTATTAGAGGGATTCTGAAGAGGGTTGAAGTTATTTAGTGCAGGATTAGGCTGATGTTCTATTTTTTGCCACTTCTCTACCAGAAACTGAATTGCCACTTCAAACAAACAAACAATTGGTCCATGAGTCTTGGGAAGATGTATTGTGGAAAATGAGGGGTCCTTGGTATTCTCTGAGCTTGGTTGTTATGCAGTAGTTGTAAATATCTGTAGCTCAGGTGTAGGATGAGGGTGAAGGTTCATTCACCAAATTTGTTGGTTGGTTTCTGAATGTTTTGTTGCCAGTCTAGGTAACATCTTCAGCATCGTTTAGGGGATGTCTGTGTCAGAGCTTGGTTGTTATCTTGCAGATGTTTCATTACTTAAAATAGGTAACACCATCAGTGCTGCACGAACACAGTATGAGCACTGATTATGCTACCTAGTTTAGGTAATGAAACATCTGCCAAAATACAACCAAGCTCAGAGAGTACCAAGGACCTCTCATTTTCAACAATACATCTTCCCAAGACTCAGAGACCCTTTTTTTTTGGAGGGGACACTTTTTGTTTCTGGTAGAGAGAAGTGGCCAAAAATATAGAACCTCAGCATAATCCTGCACTGAATAATTTCAGCTCTCTTCAGAGCACATTCGTTCTTTCTTTGGTGTTGTTGAAAAATGCTAAATGTTTTATTCCTTCCTTTTCTATGTTTTGTTTCACATCCACCTTCCTCTCTCTTATCCAAGTGTACTTTCAATGCCTCTGATATCATAGAATGGATATTCTATTTTTTTTATTCCCCAACACCATTAATATGCAAATGTTATAACAACAACAACAATAATAATAGAAAGACTGTGACAAAGGCAAGCAAGGGTAGTACCAACAGTAATAGACACCTTGGGTGCAATCCCAAAACAACTGGAGCACCACGTGAACACTATCGTCATTGACAAATTCGCCAATTGCAAAAGGCGGCCTTACTAGGAACTGCTTCCATCTTGTGACGATATCTGTAATACCATCAAACATCCACATCTGCCTATCCCAGATCCTTGGTAAGGACTTGATAGGTAGACAAAAATGCCAAATCCAGTCTGAACATCTGGATGCTGCTTCTGGAAGTCCATTCTGGGCCTGGGCAACAAAGAATTAGCTATCGGTTCTGACGAACTGGTGCGAACTGGCTGAATCCCACCACTGGGACAATACCTTTAACACCATTAAACAACATCTGCCTATCCCAGGTTCTTGGGAAGGACTCAGTAGGTAGGTATAATTGCCAAAGCCAGTCTAAACATCTGGCTTATACTCAATGAACCATAATAATAACATTCTTTGATGATATATTTAATATTATTTAAAACACAATATCTGCCTATCCCAGATTCTTGGGAAGGACTTGGTAGCTGGATGAATCCAGTCTAAAACATCTGACTGACTGTGCGATGACTAATAATAATGATGACGATATTGATGATAATGATGATGATGATGATGTTGGAAGGGACCTGTTCTGGCAGTTCAGTGTTTTGGATTCAGTCTCCCAAAAGGGCTTCAGAAGCAGCACTCACTTTGTCTTAGCATTGCATGTTTGCCATTTTGCATTCCAAAACAAGACCTTATCGCTTCCGTATGATTTATTAAAACAAATCATCAAATGCTGAAGGCTTTCTCTATTGGTCTTGGCAGAAACTTGGCAGTTGTGTCTGTTGACCTCCGCATATATTGCAAATGTGACTGTATCTGATTCACCTTCCAGTGTACACAATGGTCTTTTTTCTACCTGTCAGAATTTCACTCAAAAAAATGCCCTCAATCCGCGAAACACTGCAAGAGATGGGCATGAAAGTGGCAGACGTCCTTCCTTCTTTGAAGCACCATATCTCCTACCTTGATGAAGGGCTTCATAACAAAACAGCACCTACCATACTAACAAACTTCCATGATGTAAGTGTGTCATATGTTCCGAAAGAAAGCAGACAGCAAATAAAGACTAGTCAAACATTTTATACTGATATTGATGGGATGAATTATGATTTTTTTTCTCTAACAAAAATGTTGTTCTTTTCTGTTATGATCTCCCTTTCAGACGCAGTATTATGGTGAGATAAGTATTGGAACACCAGCCCAGATCTTCAAGGTTGTCTTTGACACAGGATCAGCTAATCTTTGGGTGCCATCCCACCAGTGCTCCCCATTGTACAGTGCCTGTAGTAAGTTTTAGATAGAACAGGATATGAGGATTTCTACCCTGGGGCATTTTCCCATTATGCATGTGGAACAAAATTATACAACTGGTATCTTTATTCCTGTCACAATACACTGACAACCTAACATTGACTTTTGTTATCATTTGCACATAAGATTCTTGGACAATTACTAGCATGCAGCCATGAGTGGCACTGTCTGCTGAATTAATGATGGGTTATGAATAATAAGTTACCTGATATATTAGTGCATGAAAAATAGAAAAACAATTTAAAAGGTAGCACTGAATAATATGACACATGATTTCGGATGTTAATGTTAATATAGAAAAATGAGTACTAAATCATTAATATAATTAAATTCACAATATCTAGTAGTGCTTTGATGCTTGATGCTCTTCCTGTTTTCTCCACAACAATAACCCTGTTTAAGGGATGGGCTGAGAGCGAGATTAGCTCAATCTGACTTTCATGCTTAAGGCAGGATTACCACGTCCTAGCCCCTTATCTGAACATTTTGTTGCCAGGCTAGGTAACATCTTCAGGGATGTTTAGGGGATGTCTGTGTCAGTGCTTGGTTGTTATCTTGCTGATGTTTCATTATTAAAATAGGTAACACTATCAGTGCTGCGTGAGCACAGTATGAGCACTGAAGATGCTACCTAGTTTAGGTAACACTAAACTATAACACTAAATCAGGAGTGTCAAACTCGCAATGTCATGTGATGTGTCACGATGTTTTGTGACTTTTTTGCCATTGCCAGCAATGGGGTGGGTGCGGTTTTGCTATGATGCATCTGGCCCATGGGCCGGCATTTTGACACCCCCGCACTAAATTATATTGTAACCAATATGGTATATGCTACAGAACATGGAGCACTGAATTCAAACAAAGAAAGAATCCGTCACTTAGCTTGAATAAAATATTCCCTAAGCAGTCAAGTCAGCTGGTAATTGATTAATCTACCCAGCTGCTTAAAAAGTGAGACATTTTATCTTCCCCTCCTTTCCCATTGGTTTGTTTATCTTCATTTCCCATGTATTTCAATGGGAAATAAAACTTGATTTTGGAGATCTCGCTCGAGAATTGTTCTCCTCAGAAAAATGATATCAAAGCAACCACTGTGGAGCTTCTGCAATGGCTCAAGGGAAGTTTGGTTCATGTGAAAAAGCTTTGTGTGAGGAGTGAGACTCTATTTCTCCATCCTCAGGGCTGTTCCATACAGCTTCAATGATTTTTTATTTATTTTATTTATTTATTTTATTTTATTAGATTTATATACCGCCCTTTCCCGAAGGACTCAGGGCGGTTTGCAGGGTATTTAAAAACCAAACCAATACAAAATACAAAAGTTAAAAAACAATTTAAAAAGATTAAATTATCGCTAAAAATAAAAACCCCAGTTAAAAATTCTCAGCCTGGGCCGGAGAGCTCAAAGAGCCAGGTCTTCAGGTCCCGGCGGAATGAACGAAGGTCAGGGGCAGTCCTAAGCTCCACAGGCAGCTGGTTCCAGAGGGCAGGCACACCCACAGAGAAGGCCCTCCCCCTGGGTGTTATCCGCCGGCAATCCTTTACCGGTGGCACCCTGAGAAGACCCTCCCTGTGTGAGCGCACTGGACGAAGGGAACTTGATGCTGGCAGCAGGTGTTCCCTCAAATAACCCGGACCCAAGCCATTCAGGGCTTTATAGGTCATCACCAGCACCTTGAATCTCACCCGGAGGGCAACCACAAGCCAATGCAGCTTGCAGTGTAGAGGTGTTACATGGGAGTATCGGGAAACCCCCATCACAACTCGCGCGGCCGCATTCTGCACCAGCTGAAGCCTCCGAGTGGTCCTCAAGGGCAGCCCCATGTAGAGACCATTGCAGTAGTCTAAACGGGAGGTCACGAGCGCATGAGTGACTGTGCGTAGGGCATCTCGGTCCAGGTAGGGTCGCAACTGGCGCACCATGCAAACCTGGGCAAAAGCCCCCCTGGTCACGGCTCCTATATGGTCTGATGCATTTTCTCCTGTCCTTGAGATGGGAAGAAAGTACATTTTCCAGAGAACCAATGGCTCCACAGCCTACCTTTAGTATGTCTCAGAAGAGGCTAGTAAGTAGAGCTACAGTTAGCTTCTGCTTCTGCTGCTGCTATTGAAATCCATAGCAGACCTTTCAAGCAAACCATTGATGAACTTCTTTCAGGTGTGTTTTTAGTTTTAGTGTTTAGTTTTTCATGTTGTTAAAAACATTTGGTTTCCCTGCCCCTTTGTAAACTAGGGCAGCAACTCCTCAAATGAAAAAAAAAACACCCTGAACCCTCTGTCCCATTTATATCTTTTTAAATCACCAGATTACAATACTTGATCTGTGGCTGCAGGTCTAGTGGGCAGGGACATCTTCCCATACTGTTGGCTTCACACAGAAACTCAGGGCTGGGCTGGTTAACTTAGTTCTGTTTTAAAAATATAAGCAAAAGTCTGTATAGTTCCCAGGATGTTGGAAAGGTCCTCCATGAAGTCATAGAATTTTACAGAATAACAGAAATGGGAGGAACTTTGGAGGTCTTCTAGTCCAACCACCTGCTCGAGCAGGAGAACCTAGGTCATTCCAGCCTCTTATTGAAAGCCTTCAGTGATGGAGCACCCACAACTTCTGAAGGCATGCCATTCCATTGGTTGATTGCTGCCACCATTTGGAAATTTCTCTCCTTGGTTAGTTTCTATCCATTGTTTCTTGTCTTGCTTTCTGGTGCTTTGGACAATAGTTAGAGCCCCTCGTCTCTGTAGGAATCCCTCAAATAGTGGAACACTGCTATCATGTCTCCCCTAGTCCTTATGTCAATATGACCAAGGCAAAATAAGTTGTAAGGGAAGTCCTTTTCTCAGGCAGCCAAAGCAGAAATGAACATAAAGACACTGAATCCTGCAGCTGAAATGGATTAGATAGACCCACAGTGGGCCAATTGTAACCCAGCAGGTCACCAATCCTACAAAGACAACACTTTCATGACATGTGAGAGAATTTCCTTGTTTTCCCATGGAAAACCCCACTTTTCTACCACACTAGTCTGGATGCACTTTCACCCTGCCTGAGCAGTGGGTTGGCAATGAGACGAAGGGTCCACCATAAGGATATGCTCTCTGCACAAGGTACGCAGGGCATCTTCAAAGATGTGTGGATAAGCCCACAAAGAGAAGGACCCCATTCTCAATGGTCATGCATGTGATATTATCTAGTGGAACACTGTTCAATAAAGATGCATAGGATTGTTTGATCATTAGTGAGAGACTGTGAGTGACAGGCAGAGCACACTCAGTTGGTGTGAACAGAGGCAGCACAGTCCTTTTTTCGGGGGGGGGGATGGAATTGAAACTACAGGGAAGAAACATTTGAGAGGGATTTTACCTTAATTGCATTATGTTTGTCTGGAGATTTACTGTTGTAGTTTGTAAGTTTATGTGTTTACCCTTGTTTAAATATTTTTTTATTGAAAAGTTTTACAGTACATTTTATCTTTAACAATCCCCCCTCTCCCCACCCCTACCTAACCCTCCCTATCCCTCCCCCCCATTCCCCCTTCCCCCCCCCGACTTCCCAGAGCTAAGTACAAGGTATAAAAACAAAGAACAATCATAAACATCCATATGCTAAAAACAATAAACTATTAACTCTATCGCCCTCTAGCTCATATAAAATGACTACAAGCAATACTAATGTTACATATAAAAAGAAAGAAAAAAAAGAAAAAAGAAAAGGAAACTTATTCAAATGTTAAATGAAACTTTTTAGTCCCATATTTGTTCTGAATATAATCAATCCACTTTTTCCACTCCATAATATAACGTTCTTGCGAATGATCTTTCAAGTAAGCCGAAATCTTTGCCATTTCCGCCAGGTCAGAAACCTTTAGAGTCCATTCTTCTATAGTCGGCAGTTCCTCCTTTTTCCAATATTGACCTATTAATAGTCTTGCTGCTGTAATTAAATTCAACATCAACTTAATGTCCACAACAGTAGTATCTGTAATTATGCCCAGCAAAAACAATTGCGGACAAAACTTTATCTTTTGCTTAAAGATCTTCTGCATATTCCACCAAATTTTTATCCAAAAAGCCTTAACCTTTTTGCAGGTCCATCATATATGAAAATACGTTGCATCTTCGCCACCACATCTCCAACATTTAGGTTGATAATTCGGATACATACTTGCAAGCTTTTTAGGATCTAAATGCCATCTATAAAACATTTTATAAAAGTTCTCTCTTAGGTTTTGGGCTTGTGTGAATTTTACGTTCCTCACCCAGATCTTTTCCCAAGTATCCATTGTAATAATTTCTTGGATATTCTGGGCCCATTTTATCATACAGTCTTTAACAAGTTCTGTTTCTGAGTCAATATCTATCAATGCAAGATAAATCCGTTTAATATGTGCTGGACCCTGATTTCTAATTTGCTTTATCAAATTTTCATCAATCATTGAGAAACCAATTTTCTGGTCTTCTTTCCACCTGGCACGTAATTGAGTATATTGGAACCAAGTTTGAACAATCTTCTCATCTCGCAAGAGATTGTACGGCTTCAAACACCAGACGTTCCTTTCCAAACTTAAGATCTCCTTATACGTAGTCACATCATGTTTGAAGCCTACATTTATGTTTTCTATTGCATGTTTCGGGATTGCCCACAACGGCATCTTGCAGTCTAACTTATGTCTATACTTCTTCCAAACTCTCAACAATGCCTGTCTTAAAATATGCACTTTAAATACATTATCTACCTTCTTATCATACAACAAATATGCATGCCAGCCAAATAACGTCGTGGCCCTCAAGATTTAATAATCTCCCTTGTGTCAAATTAATCCAATCACTTATTCCTGACAACGCAGCAGCTTCATAATATAATTTAAGATTAGGCATTTTAAGACCACCTCTTTCACGAGTATCCTGCATAATTTTAAGTTTAATTCGTGGCCGTTGCCATTCTTCCAAATTAGAATCTTTTTTAAGAATCAGTATCATTTGGAATAAAAATAAAAATTTAGGCAGGACATTCATTTTCACTGCTGCAATTCTTCCCAATAAAGACAATTGCAATTTTTCCCAACTCTCCAATTCTTTTTGAATTTTTCCCCACAACTTTTCATAATTATTTTTATATAACTTTGCATTTGAGGGTGACAGATACACCCCCAAATATTTAACCCTTTTAACAATCTCAAATCCAGTTAATCCTTCTAAAAGGGCCTTTTGCGGTATTGTCATATTTTTGGCCAAAATTTTTGTTTTTTGTACATTAACCTTAAATCCAGAAACCTTCCCATATTGCATTATTATCTCCATCAGGTCCACAACAGAGCTTTCTGGCTGAGTCACCGTAACAACCAGATCGTCTGCAAACGCCCTCAATCTATAATCCTGATCTCTAATTTGAATACCCTTAATTTTTTCCGAATTCCGTATTTTTATCAATAATATCTCCAATGTTAAAACAAATAATAAAGGTGATAACGGACACCCTTGTCTTGTGCCCTTCTCAATATTGCATACTTCAGTCAGACTATTGTTAACTATTATTTGGGCAGGTTTTTTTTTGATATAATGCCCTAATTGGTTGTAAAAATTTATCCCCAAAATTCATTTTATCTAAAACTTTCATCAAAAATTGCCAATTCAATTGATCAAAAGCTTTTTCAGCATCTAAGAAAATTAGCGCCGCAGGGATCTGGTTGTTCCTTTCCAAAAACTCCACCACATCAACTATATGCCTCACATTATTTTTCATTTGTCTACCACTAATAAACCCGGTTTGATCCCCATGAATCATCTGTTGCAAAACCCTCATCAATCTATTAGCTAATACCTTAGCAAATATCTTGTAGTCTGTATTTAAAAGTGATATTGGTCTGTAGTTTTTTACTTGAGTAGCATCTTGATCTTCCTTCGGAATCAAAGAAATAAAAGCAGTTCTCCAAGACGGAGGCACCTTTCCCCCCTTCTGAATTGTCTGAAACAATTCCCTTAATGGCTTTATCAGCTCCAGTTGTAGATGTTTGTAGTAGACCGCAGTCAGACCATCCGTACCTGGCACTTTATCCAACTTCAATTCCTTAATTGCTATAAAAATTTCTTCTTCTGTTATCAATTGATTAATCTCCTCCTTTTGTTCCTGTGTAAGAACCGGGATGCTAGCATTCTTCAAATATACATCAATATCTGTTTCATTAATCTTCTCCTTAACATATAGTTTAGAATAAAAATCCACAAAGGCTTCCTTGATAAGATCCTGTTGAAACACAACCTTTCCTTTGTATTCAATTTTATCTATGTTAGAGGCCCTTTGTTTTTTCCTTAACCTGTAGGCTAGCCACCTACCTGGTTTATTGGCATTGCAAAAAGTGTTATGCCTAGCAAACCGTAAGTTAGTTGCCACCTGATCAGCCATCAACTTATCAAATTGTCCTCTTAACAAGTTAATAACCTCTTTAATCTTCACATCCGATGGATTCAAAATTAGGGCCTTTTCTTTTTCCCTAATTTCATTCTCCAGTTCTTTCCTCCTAATTTCCATATTACGTCTGTATTTACTGTATTATTCATATATATTAACACCCCTCTCATATAAGCTTTGCTAGCATCCCAAACCATGTCCATAGAAGTGTCCTTGTTCATATTAATTTCAAAAAAGTCTTTCATCTGCTTTTTACATTCTTCCACATTTCTCTGATTTCTAGACAAATTCTCATTTACGCGCCAGGAGCGCCTATCTCTATTGTCCTTATTGATCTCTAACCAGACTGGACTATGGTCAGATATAGTTCTTGCACAGATCTTTATCTTCTTAATCCTAGAAAAAAATCATTAGTCAGTAATATAAAATCAATCCTAGAAAAAGATTGGTGTCTATCAGAAAAAAAAAGTATAATCCTTTTCATGTAAATGCGTTTCACGCCAAATGTCTCGTAATTCCAGATCATCCTTCATTTCAAAAAAAGATTTAGGCAGTCTAGCATGACTCGGGGCATGTTTAAAAAAACCCAATTTGTCCAGCTGTACATCGAAGACACCATTCCAATCTCCCATAAAAATAAAAGATTTATAATCCAACTGGGTAATCTTTGTATGTAGTGAACTATAAAAGTCAGCTTGTTGTTGATTTGGAGCATACAGTCCAACTAAAAGCGTTTTTTTTTGCCTTCTAACAGCAAATCTATCATAACATATCTTCCTTGCTTATCTACTTCAATTAGTTCCGCTGTCAGAGTATTCTTAACATAAATAACCACTCCATTTTTCTTATTCATTGCAGAAGCAATAAATTGCGTACCCAACCTTGAATTCAACAAGTACTTTTGGTCCATAACCCTAATATGCATTTCTTGCAAGCAAATAACATCAGTCTTAAATTGTTTTAAATATTGAAAAACCTTCTTTTTCTTCTGTGGTGAATTTAATCCATTAACATTCCAGGTTAGGAACTTAGTCACCATTCTTGGCATCCCGAAGCTTCTGGAGCACGTCTGCCAGAACCCCTGTAACTTCCTTAGGCCGCGCCCCTCCCACAGCTTCACTGTAAGTACGCTTTGGAGGTTCCATAACTTTCTGCTGATCTTGTTCTTGCTCTTGTCTCACTCGTCTTAAAGTGGCACGCGTCATCCTCTGCTCTCCAACAGCTGCCGATGAAACTGTAATTTGATCCCCTCCAGCACCATTCTCCTCTGTCTGTGTTCCATCAGCATCTTGAGGCTTTCCCTCGCCATATCCCTTTACAGCTTCCAGAAGTGATAGAGGGGTTGCTTTTAAAACATTGCTGTAAAAATCACGTGCCTGAGTCACTGTAACCAGACCGTATCTTTTACCTTCATGCATCACCACCATGCCCACTGGAATCTCCCATCTAAACTTGATGTCACATTTCTTAAGTTCCTGTGCTAGGAAGGCAAAATCTTTCCTTCTCCTTAAAATCTTTGGAGGAATCTCTTTTAAAACCAAAACTTCTTGCTCAGCAACCACAAACTTAGTATCATAAGCAACTTGAATAACTTCATCCCTAATTGCTCTCTTTGTAAAGTAAACAACCACATCTCTAGGTAACTTCCTCTGCCTTGCAATCCAGGAGTTCACATGAAAGATTTTATCTATACTTCCCTCAATTTCAGCTGCTGATTGGCCCAGTATCACTTCCAAAGCCTCGGAGATCAGCTGCTTTAAATCTTCTTTAGGATTCTCTTTTAAGCCCCTGATTCTGATAGCAAACTCCATCTGATGTTACTGGACCAGACTCAAGTCTCCATCCATTTTATCCCTTATATTTTCATTCTCTAATACTTTTACTTCTAATATAGAGTTCTTTTGACTAAGATCCTCCACTTTTTCATCCAAGCTTTGCACACATACAACCACATTTTCAATTGTAGACAAGATGTCTACCCTCATTGCTCTAAACTTCTCTTCCAGCTTCTCTTCCATTTTCTCCTCCAATTTCTCCTCCAGCTTTTCCATCATATCTGACATTAATTGTGTTTGCTTTTCAAAGGCATCCTGTAAATCTTTAAGAGTCAGTGCCGGAGCAGGTGTGGGAGGGAGCAAAGCTTGCAACGAAGTCTGTTGCACCGGGGAAGCCCCCGCACTCCGAAGAACTTTAGAGGCTTTCGTCGTCATCTTCCCCCACTTTCACTTGTTGCGCACTTTCACTTTTAATCCATAAAATCTGTTGAGCTAGAGAGTAAAGATAAAAGTCCACTTCACCTTGACCTCCTGTACCGCTCTGCCTGCGTCTTGATACTCAAGAGTCTTTCCTTCTGGCAGGGGTGGTTGCTAACGCTTGGCTCTGCTCCAAAAATCACAGAGCAGAGACGCTGCACAGCCCAGAGCAAACCCAGGCTTCGGGGGGGCTCAATCCTTCAGCCGCCCAAACTTAAAGCTCAGGCGGCCCCGGAGAGCTCAACCCCTACCTGGGGCCTCACCCCCTCCTCTTCTCCCGGGGAGGGGGCTTCCGAATCACCAAAACAGCTGATCGGCGCTGTTTTTCAGTGATTCAACAAAGCTGCGGAGCGGACAGCCCAGAAATGGTTGTCTTCAGCGTCGCATCACCACCGGAAGCTACCCTTGTTTAAATATTGTACAGTATGCCTTTCTGAAATCTATATGTTTCTTATTTCTTTGCCAGTAAATGAGATTGACATTTAAGGCACTTGTTCCTGATGATGCCTGAATTAATGTTCTACATATTAATATTCTTTCTTTCTTTCTTTCAGTCTCACACAATCGTTATGATTCCTCTGAATCAAGTACATATAAGCCAAATGGAACTGAAATTACCTTAACATATGCCCGAGGATATGTTAAGGGTGTCCTTAGCCAGGACATTGTCAGAGTAAGTGCTAAGAGGGTGATAATCATTTGAACTCCTGAAGGAAGAAAACAGAGAAAATGCTTTCCTACTATCAGGCACATCCAGGTTATTCACGGGCCTTCAAAAGTGGACCAGGGGGCCACAAATACGTGGGTGTCTATGGGTGAGGTGTGTGGGGGGGACAAATATAAAGAAAGAATTAAGAGTTATTTTTATTCAACTCATTGTTCCACTGCAGTTTGTTCCTTTGTGTGTACTTTTCTCTAGGTTGCTGATATTCCCATCATCCAACTCTTCGCAGAAGCTGTAGCACTACCTTTCTACCCTTTCATGTATGCTCACTTTGATGGAGTGCTTGGTATGGGCTACCCCAACCAGGCCATTGATGGGGTTATCCCAGTTTTTGATAAGATAATGTCCGAAAAGGTCTTGTCAGAAAAAGTCTTCTCTGTCTACTATAGCAGGTCAGTTTTGTTTAGGAATATAAAACCCACATTTCAGATTACTGGGATCAATGCATAATTTGATTGTGCTTTAAGTTCATTGTCAGAGAGTTTTTTTTCCAGAAAATGTCCTATGCATAGATATGCTTGATATTTTTTGAAGACAATACTTGGATGTGTGCCTTAACTTGTCCCAAAGTTCACAAATAGTCAATCCTAGAGTGTTGCCTAAACCAGTGTCTGAAGCTTCTTTCAAGAGTTTGAATGGGGGCTCACAGAGTCCTTGGCTGTCGCCAGAGAATACGACTGCTTTGCAACATGGAATACCTTTTCAGGATTAGAGCTTAGTATAGGAGCAAGTGAAGTACAAATAACAAAGATAATATTGGATATTTTGAGGTCTTTCCTCTAGCTTCCCACAAAGACGCCAGTAAACATTTCACTTTGTAGAAGATGGACCCAAGCAACAGGTCTAATAGTCTAAGGGAAAATTTTGATGAAATCATGACTGTTGGCGTATTTTGCAGCAGGCATCATCTCCGTACTTGGTTCCCACTCTCTTTTATTTTTGAACTGTGAATCACAGGTGATTTCAATAAATTCTGTCTCATTGGCAATCAGACTTTTGCTCTAAGCCTGAGTATTTTTGTTGGAAATACTGATTGCTTCAGAAGTCTTGGCTTAAAAGCAAAATGGCTCTCCTTCATAGTCTTTTAACGACAAAGCTTGTTAAACCTGGTGCACAGAAGTGAGCAAGAATAAAATGACTGTTTTGTGATTTTTTTTCCTTTGGCCTAGACACTCAGAGTCGAACACTGGAGGAGAGATTATCCTGGGTGGCAGTGATCCCTCTTACTACACTGGAGACTTCCACTATGTCAGTATTAGCAGAGAAGGCTACTGGCATGTTGATCTTAAGGGGTAGGTTCCGTGTAATGTCAGAATAATAAAATCAAGACTCAAAGGGGGAGTCACTTGAGTCAACTAAAGATATGAAACATTAATTGCATTTTGGAAGTCAGCTTTTTCCAAGATGACTGTCTTTTATGAGATGCTAACAATAGGTTCCTCTTACAAACTATTGTGATATGCAGATCAAAGGAGTTCAAGACTTTGTTCAAGTTTTTTTTTTTCATTTTGACATACATGAGGCTTATTCTTCAAAAGTACAGGAATGTCTTAACGCTCTTTTGCTTTCTCTGCAGTGTTTCTATAGAAAATGATATAGTACTTTGTCATGACGGATGCACAGCAGCTATAGATACCGGCTCTTCCTTTATTTCTGGACCAGCCAGTTCAGTATCTGTACTGATGAAAACCATAGGAGCTACTTTGGTAGTAGAAGATGTAAGAAATCCGAGCATAACTTTCTAAAACTTTGTCCTCTTCTCTAACCATGGGAAAAAGGAATCTAAAAAATACAGCAATGAGATATGAAACACATTTGATTTCCAGTCTCTTTCATGTAATGTCCAGGTTCCCTAGTGTTTAAAATTTTTAGTGTCCAACTTTAGCAATTTTTCCTTTTTGGGAAAAAAAACTTCATCGGTTTACTCAAAAGTGTAAAGCCTAGTTTCAACTGCAAGGTTGCTTAAGAGAAATCTAGATTAAAATCTGGATAGGAAGGAGAGAGTCCCATTGGAATTGGAAAAAATATTTTAGGTGGTTTCCCATCTTGATAACCTCTCTATAGTGATGGGAAAAGCTGACGTAAGATCTTCTCCTCTTACTTGAAGCACTGTGACTTATAACATAGGAATTAAAAGACTTTCTGTCCTATATTTCCTTTATTCTCTCACAGTATGTCATTGAATGTAAACAAATTCATTTGCTGCCTGATATTTCCTTCCATCTCGGAGATATGACCTACTCACTCAGCAGTTCTACCTATGTTCTCAAGGTAAGATCTGGAGCCAGGAACAAATATGGGTGAACACCAATGTTTAGATAAAACGTGGAGGGTCAAAGGTGTGAAAAAATAAACTTTGGAGGGATTTTTGAGAGCTGGTGATTAAATCAAAGGTGTAACAGCCATTGGGAAGCAGTTCACGATGCTGCATTATTAGGTATTACTCAGGCATCTTGATGATTTACTTCCTTTTGGTTGCATTGTTTTCTCTGCAGCATTCAAACTATGGGAAAGGGTTCTGCACTGTGGCATTCTCGGCTATTGACATTCCTCCTCCTCTCGGCCCTCTCTGGCTTCTGGGTGCAACTTTTATTAAGCAGTACTACATTGAATTTGACCGGCAGAACAATCGGATCGGTTTTGCTACATCGTTCTGACAAGTCCCACTTTGGAAGATGCTCACATTTGAGAGATTGAACTTTGAAAGAGAATCGCTTGATAACAGATTCTATTATACAGTAAACATTTGGGTTCCTCTTAGTTGTAACATTTTGAACCCCTTAATTTCTTTCTTAAAAACACAGATAATTACGAAGGACTTTCAGTTTATTTTGCATTTAAACTCATTTCTGCTTAGCTTCATCTGCTGGATGAATCATTTTGCAATGTCACCATGGCTTGGATTAGTATCAAACTAACTTCCAAATATTAGCTCCATTTGAAGATGCTGGTTTAGGATACAGACGTCACCTCCCTGTGATGTCCATAGTTTGTCTTCATTTTCTTAGAAGTGTCATGCAGAGACTCCAGAGTGAAACTTCATCCTCCTACTGAAGAGAACTAAAATCTTTTGGTTCTGCCTATATTATGATCACAACATTAAATGGGCCTTTTCCCACTTTGTGACCTTTTTCTTCAGAAAGATAGTATTATAGGAAAAGACAAATGTATTGCAATGCATGAAATGTGGCATAATTGTTACTTGTCTATAAACTGGATAATCAATCAGAGATATTATCTTCCTGAAAATAGTACGGCTTAAGGCAGCATGAAGCAAAAAAGAGTGCTTCTCACATTGATTCTATTATTCTTCAAAATGCTACAATGTTTCACTTTTTTGTTACAGATTGAAAAATCCATTACTTTGAAACCAGAAATGTTTTCCACTACTTTTAGGTTGGGTCATTTCTATATAACAAAAAAAGGGCATACAGATTCAAAGGGCAAAATGTGATTCAGTGAACATATGAATCCATCCTTAGCACTTGATAGGAATCTCTTGAAGCAGCTTTGCCTTTTCCTGGGACCAAAAACAGCCACACAATCCTGGAACGAGATGAGTTGAGTTTAAGGTGTTCTCAACAGGTGCTATAAGTGTACCCATATGTTCTCAGAATGCCATGTTACCCTATAGCCACAGCTCTGCATGCACGGGCAAAGATGCATATACAGACTTACATACATTTATGAACGGTTCCTAACAATTTCCAAACTCTTTAATTTTGTGCTTATCTTTAATTTGGATATCCTCAAATGAAACACTGTCCTCTATGTGCAGTCACATGATGTTTCAACATGTATCACTCCTTTTTACCTCAAGGTTTATTTTAATGCTTTTTAATTTAATAAAGATTATCTATCTATAAAAAAGAAACAGAAGACTTTTATCTTTGTTTTTTGGTAGCTTTATGCTGAATATGCCTCGTTCCACTTTCCTTGCCTCATGGAGGAAAAGATTACAGTATTTTTATATTTAAATTTAACCTTTCCCTCCGTGAAAGGGGACTTCAGGCTTGGAATCTTATACTGTCCTTTCACAACCAGAAATGTCCCCAAATCCCTGGGAGAAGATATATGGTCAGCACAGATTTAATCACATTCACAGGGTCTTCCCTGAATCACAGTTTTGCTATTAGAGCGGAAAGTCGGTTATGTTCAAATTAATAATGGCTACTATTTGACAGGAAACGTAGTCTGCAACGCCCATCAACCAAAATCAGTTTGCAGATTTAAAGGAATTCCTTCCATCAGTCTGAGAGGAAAAGCTGCCTCTCTCTTGTCCCCTGGAATAAAAGTTCAATTATTTAGTAATGGAAATATAGAATGGCTTTTCCAATAGTTCTTGTTCATCTTCCCATCCAAGAATCTCTTAGATATTATTCTATATAATTTATCACAGCAGAAATTTGCTGCTAAGTCTAATTACCACTTTCTTTATTTACCTGCCTTTATTTACCTGCCTTTATTTACCTGCCTTTAAATAAGGATGATCTCAGGTTGGAGGGATTTAGCTGGCTTTGACTAAGATGGATTTGAGTCCAAACCAACAAACCAGATTTTACACCCTAAATATGGTGGGATGTAATTCTCCAGAATTAAATCACTGCTGAGTATTTCTATCACCTAAACCATCCATTATCACCTCTACCAATAAGTGACAGGACAATTTCCTGTCTGCCAATGTGTATGACCTAAAGATGATTTTGGAAGGAAGCCACTAGTGACCTGTAACCAGGAGATATTAGCAATTCACACTATTCCCAACAAGGCAATTAAGCAAACTGAGCCCCACAAAGAAAATAGGACAATTATAGCAGTTCTAATAAAAGTAATTAGACTCATTCCATTTTAAGAAGGGAGGGGGAAAATAATTCTCTGTAGCTTGATGACACTTATTCAATTAATTGAGTCTGAGTTAGTTAGCTGGATATTTAGGATTTTTTTTCTCCCCTGTACAAAATCACATACTGTACTTTGAACGAAATTTACTTCAAAGTATTTTTTTTGCAGTATGTTAACATTTTCCTTAATCAAGATTTAGTGGTTACAATATACTGAATCTTGTTCCCACAAAAAACTTTTGAGGAGAACCAGCTTCTTGCCATTTCTCTTTAAATGCAACTATGTTCACTCATTATATTTCTCTACAAACAAATAAGATCCCTGTTATATGGAAAATTAACATGCTGGACAGAGGGGAGGATTTTAATGAAGGTGGCTATTGATAGATCATCAAAATAAGAACAACAAAACTACAGAATGAAAAAGGAATAGGCATCTGCATATGATGATAAATATACAGATACATTCTGGCATAATTGTTATTTAAATAAACAAATAACAGAATTCATTATACTGAGGAAGACTAACATGATGGCCACCTTTGAAACTGAGGACTTATGGCAAACTTCAGAATGCATTTATACTTATTAGATTGATTTTTAAACCAGATATGATCTTGAATAACTATTTGCAGAGTAAGGCATCTAGACCAAGGTATTCTTTAATAGGTCAGTTGTTGGAATTTTTAATGTGTCTGTTTTCTACATTCAGTCATGATAATTTTTCCTGCTCACTCCTCCAAGTGATACAGACCAAAAGACACACATTAAGCACATCTTCTGTTGCTTCTGAAAGCTACTAGGTTTCAATCCACTGAAAATGGCAGCTTTCAAAAAACTGAACTATTTCAGTTGCAGGTAATTGAAAACACTGACCATCAATAATAGGACCACGTGCTACTACGTTACTCTTGGCATAGCTTTTAATCATAGGTCACTTACCTTTAGGACACTTTTCACCACTCCAAAATAATTTCCTGATCTATGTAATTTCATGTATTGTTTATATTTAGCAGTTGAAATTATTTCTACCTTTTGCAAAAAAAGAGTGACATCTCAGTATTCCACTGTAAAATTATGAATCATATCTCTTTTCCCACTGACAACAAATCTTGCCTTATTGCATCTCCCCAAATTCAGCTCAAGTACCATTTTATCTACATGTCTTTTAAGGGAAAGGATGGCTCAGCAGCCACTCTCGTATTTGTTGCTATGCCCCACAAATATACACCATCCAAGTAATTCTACTTCAAAGTACAGCTAGGATTGATTTGGAGTGTTTTGACTGTAAATCTTACCATTGTCTTCACTCATATTGTAACCCACAGAAACAAAGCTAGAGCAAAACTGACAAGATTTATCTCTGGTCCCCTTTTCTCTGCAATTATTTTATGGTTGAAATGATGGGAAAATATTAATTTTTCTTTTTTGTGTAGCGAAACCGCGCCCACCCAATTGCCAGCAATGGAAAAGTAGTCACAATATGTCACGACACGTCATGTGATGCTGCGAGTTTGACAACACTGGTGTAGGAGGAATGGGCTTGACAGAACTGTTTTTGTGGATCCAGGACTGTCCTTTTTCCCTTCATAAAGAACAAATGCAATAGAGGTAGTCCTTGACTTGTGACCATTTGTTCAATGACCGAGTTATAATAGCATTGAAAAAAGTGACTTAAGACTGATCCTTACTTATGACGGTTGCAGTGTCCACATGGTCACATAAAAATTAATGCATTTAGCAACTGGCATAGATTTACAAAAAGTTGCAATGACCTGGGTTCATATGATCACCACTTAATGCCTTTCCAGGGTGCTCCAGGTCTCCAAGCTGAGCATAGCCATAGGGGAAAAAGCCGGTTTGAAGCAATCAGATTTCCTACTGTCCTACGAGTCTATGGAGATTCTCAGTCATACAGGTCATGGTTGCCCCAAAGATGCTTTTTCAGGAGGCAACTGGCTTTGTTTTTCTTTGCACTCTCCTTCTTCACCCGCAACAAGAGGCTCTTTAGTTCTTCTTCACTTTCTGCCATTAGAGTGGTATCATCTGCATATCTTAGGTTGTTGATATTTCTTCCAGCAATCTTAATTCCAACTTTTGATTCATTTAGCCCTGCTTTTCTCATGATGTGCTCTGCATATAAGTTAAATAGGCAGGGAGACAGTATACAGCCTTGCCGGACTCCTTTCCCAATTTTGAACCAATCCGTGGTTCCGTGTCCAGTTCTCATTGTTGCTTCTTGGCCCACATATAGGTTTCTCAAGAGACAAATAAGAGGGTCTGGTATGAATTTCTGTTTCTCGTTCTTGAATCCATGCCAGCAAAAAAGAAGAAAAGCATATGTTTATATTCCCTTGCAAAGAGTAACACTGCCTTGGAAAAGGCCTGTTCTAAGCTGCTTCTAAACCTGGATTCCAGAACTATCTTCACACTTAAATAGCTAAGGGCAAACTCAGTTTGGAAATCAATTGAGATATTTTTCTCCGTAATGAAGACCCATTTTTTTCCTACATCCATTTCCAAGAATGTGACAGAGCTCAAAGCAAGGCTCCTCAGCCCGGTCTGTGAGCCCCCAGATACTCCTCTGCCACCATGAGATCTTGACAAGCAAAACCAACCATTGCCCTACAAATGGGGGCCTTGTTGGGCAGCAGATGTAGATATGCAGCAGATGATGAGTGATTTATTATTACAGTGTTTTATACTGGCAAGAAAAGTGAGGGATGCTTTTGAGACATGCATACTAAGCAACACCTTTGGGCTTAGGTAATATGTACTTTGATTGGGGGTTGGATGGGCTTCCACCACAGAGAGCAATATACCTGGGCCTGCTGAAGCTCAAGATCCTGTCCCCCCCCCTTTTTAAATTTTTTTCTTCAACAAGTGGCATTAGTAATAAACAAGTGTGGCTAAAGGTCTCTGGGAAGCTTCCATTTTACTAAGTCCCTGGAGTCTGAGTAGCTATGTTGCTGCATTCAAAATGCCATCGAGGAAGACAGATGCGGACTCAGGCCTTTGGGGAAAGCTCACTCCGTTATGATAAAGTGAAAATAAACCATGTCCTGGTGTCATGCAGAGAATTCTACTGGTTCTATTTTTTTTCTACTAGTTCTAATTCACTAAAAAGTTCCATTTAGCTTATGAGTAGATTTTAGAGGGATATTGTTATTAATTTTAGTGTTAGTAGTTTGTATGTATTTATGTTAAAGGGGAGTTAAAGCACATTATGAATTTGGTTAATTTTATATTATGGATAATTTTAGTTAGAATATGATTATTATATCTATAACCCTGTATTTAGCTCTGGGAAGCGGGGGGGAAAGGGGGTGGTTTGGGGTGGGTGGGTTTTGGGGATATGTATTGTAAAATCTTTTTTTATAAAACTCTTTAATAAAAAAAGAAGGGACATTTGCTTTCATTTCTTTTAGAACAAGAAAGAATGTTGATAATGTTCTTATGAGTAAAATAAAATATGCTACATGTATATATATGTACACAAATACGCACACACACACATATATAGGGAAGTGTGGCAATCAGGATTTGAGTGGTTGAATGGTGTGTGACATAAACTATCTACCCCCACCTACAACTGAATAAACTTAGAAACACTTCCTAATATTATTCCCGCTCTATGACAGGGTCCACATAAAATAAACTTGCACTACTCTTTCTGTGAAGTGATTCTTCACAGCACCTCTTTCTTGCCTTTTTGAGGTTATTACCCCCATGTTCTTGCTATTTGCTTAATACTGAAAATAGTGCCTTCTAGAACCTTACGCACACCTTTAATATATTTAAAGGTTTCAATCATGTCCCCCTCCCTGTCCCTTCTGTTCTCCAGACTGTACATCTTCAGTTCCTCCAATCTCTCCTGATACATTTCGTCCCACAGACCTTGCACCAGAGCCTGGAGATGAGCGACATTTTTGTTGTTTGCCTTTGGACTCACTCAATCTTATAAAAAAAAAATTAAGTGAGGTCTCCAGAACTGTATTCCAAATGGGGTCTGACTAAAGCCCAATGTAATGGGATCAGGGACCGCCTCTTTCCTGCTGGCGATCCCTCTAGTGACAATCCCAGAATTTTGTTTGTCTTCACAGTTGCCTTGCACACTGTTTACTCATTTTGCAGTTATCTGCTGTGAGCACCCCTAAATCCTTTTCTTCTGTTGTTTTGGTCTAACATTGTACCCCAAATACTGTACACTGCCAGTGGGTTCAATTATTGGTTTAGGAAGTACATTTTTGAAGGAATATTTTGCTAGATGGCTAATAGAAAAAGCACTCATCACTGCAAAGGCTACAGCAGATGGAAAAGGAGGAGGGGACTATGATCACTGTTATTGACTGGGGAGAAATGATAAACCCAACCCCCTGTTTGGTGTGATTCTGAAGGGATGCAGGATTGTTGGTTATGATTCTCTACCCAATTTGGCTGGGTGCCCTCAGCAAGCAGGTTCTCAGCAAGCCTGGGGAGTCTGGCAGAAGGATCATTACAAATTTATAAATTGTCAAGAATAATCAAATGGAAAAAAGCAGTGGGAAAATAAATGGGAAAGGTCATCCATAAAGAGCCAGGGGAAAAATACTAATGCTATGAGTTCTCTAGGATACAGTAGTTTGTTTATATATGCATGCACACCTTTGGCTTCTGCACCAATGACATCTGTTGTGGATTAGGTGTTCTCCTTACAATCATTCATGCCTTGGTTACCACATGAAGCAGTCCATGAAGACACCCTCTCCAAAAACTGAGGCTGTTACAAAATGCTGTGCTGTGGGCAATTATGGGCACTCCTTTAAGTGTACAGGTTATACCTGTGCTCCACAAGTTTCCACTAGATCTGGGTAAGGAACCTTGGCCTTGGCTCTTTTATGACTTGTGGACTTCAATACCCAGAATTCCTGAACCAGCAATGCTGATTCAGGAATTCTGGGAGTTGAAGTCCACAAGTCATAAAAGAGCCAAGGTTCCCCATCCCTGCACCAGGTTGTGCTTCCAGATTCAAATCTTGTGGTCACCTGCATGTTTGGGGCCTAGCAAGGTAATCTAAATAGTTAACATTTGACTCATATCTTCCCTTGCAGAAAGCTAACAGAGAGCGAGAGAGATCCTGTAGCTCAAGAGGTAAAAATACTGCCCAATATGCAATCAGCCCAGGTTCGAATCTCAGAAGGGTATGACTGACTGATGAAGACTAAAGAGTCAGAAATGCATCTTAGTCTCCCTTAATTCTTTGTTAGTAATTTACACAAATATATGAACTGTCCGGTGTGACTACAGCCTGTTCGATGGCCTTTGAGATAAGGCTGAAAACAGGAAATAAAGATTTGCCCCATGTTTGGGGCCTAGCAAGGTAATCTAAATAGTTAACATTTGACTCATATCTTTCCTTGCAGAAAGCTAACAGAGAGCGAGAGAGATCCTGTGGCTCAAGAGGTAAAAATACTGCCTAATATGCAATCAGCCCAGGTTCGAATCTCAGAAGGGTATGACTGACTGATGAAGACTAAAGAGTCAGAAATGCATCTTAGTCTCCCTTAATTCTTTGTTAGTAATTTACACACACACACACACACACACACACACACACACACACACACACACATATATATATATTCTTAATTAGTTTCTCATCTGAAGTTAACAAAGTATTATCAAATGTTGTTTGTTCTTTATAAAATCTATACAGTTTAACGTCTTTTTCATATCTAATTTGCATTTGTAAATGTGCCTACCACAAGTTGATACCCTGATTTTCCAGTTCTTGTTTAGATTTTAAATTCCCTTCAGAATTTAGAATATCTCTATATATCCAGATTTTTTCAAAGTCCACCAAATTTGGGTGTACAAATACTTCCATAGTTGACAACCACCCTGCAATTTTCAAGTATATTTTACTTTTTATTTTTTCCATTATTTATATTTAGGTATAGTCGATCTAGTAATCCTCTGTTCTCTGGCAATTCCTTCACCTTCTTGTTCAAATTTCTCTTTCTGTTCTCCAGTTTGTATAGTTACTTCTTGGATTGTCTCTTCCATTTGTTTCTGTTCCTTACTCTCCTCTTGTCATTGTTGCACTCCTTCATCTAGAACCGCTCAATTTCTTGCTTTGAAGTCTTCTGCTTTCCAGAATGAATCCAGTCAATACCTTGTATTATTCCAGTTGATTAAAATGCCTTCTGACATTAGCCATCTAAAATTTATGCCTTTTGCATTCAGCTTTGTAGTTAAAAAAGTGTTTAAATCTTTTATTATCTCTCACTCTCTTAGGTATCTGTTTTAAGACTACAATTTCTTTATTTCTGTATTGTAATGGCTGATCTCTCACTTTTCTCAGTACTTCATCTCTTGTTGTTTTCTTTATGAATCTTACATATACTTCTCTAGGTAATCTATTTCTCCTTGCATAGGAAAAATATTCATTCGAAATATTTTGTCTATCTCCATTTGCATCTCTGCTCTGTTTGCTTTCAAAGCTTCTGCCAAAAGCTCAGTGATCACAACTGCTATGTTTTCTTCTCTGTCTGCAGGGATATTTTAAAATCTCAAGTAGTGTTCCGCTTTCTCCATTTCCAAGATTGCAACTGATCCTTCTAAATTTTGATTTGCTTGTTCTAATTTTTCATTTTCTTGCAATAATATTTCCATTTTTTATCAATATCATATGATTAATTTTTCCATTTTCCAAATTCTTTGTACATTTTTGACAATCATTTGCTGATGAACTTCAAATTGTGCCTTTATATCCAAAAATTCTTCACTTAATTTCTCAAAATTACTTTGTGTCTCTTCATGGTTTCTTTGCATTGACTCTTGAATCAATTTTAGTGTAGCCTGATTTTCATTTTGGGCAGTGCTTATTTTCTCACGCTGCAGCATTGTTTCAATAGATCCCTGGGTTGTTGGGCTAGATATTCCAACAGAAGATGCAGAATAAGTCTTTTTCATAAGTCTGGTAATGTTTGATGTACTCATTTTTCAGCCAACAGTCTTAGAATAAAATACAAAATGTAAAAAGGAGCCAACTGCTTTAGGCCAAATCCACCTCCTCCAGTCAAGTCTCAGATGTAAAGCGTTCACTGTCTCCAAATAGTTCCTGTTTAGTTATATCCAGAGTCAACAATATAGTTATGAGAAGTCTTTTCCATTGTAGACTCATGCCAAGGGACTTTGTTTACAGCAGGTGTTCTTCAAGGTCAAATATTTCCAAATATTTTTTTTTAGTATTTAATAATACTGTAGATTCTTCTTTCACCACTAGATGTCCTCAGTGCTTTTTTTCTAAAAAAAAAAAAGTGCCAGAACTCTTATCTTGGCAGGCACACGAGGTGGGGGGGCCCAGCGCTGCTGTGGCAGGATGCCCCCCCCGGGGCTGGAGCTTGGTGCCTGGTGCTGTGGGAGCAGTGGGGCCTGCTCTATACAGCGGGGCTGTGCAAGCTACATTAATTGAACACATGGCACACATCACAAATCAGATTCCTCTTTAATGCACTATTCCTTTGCATGACCGTAGGACATTTAGAAATGCAATTACGTTCTTAGGCTTCCAAAGCATTCTTCCTTATCTTCCTGGTACATTGATCACCATAAAAATACTCAACGTCTGTTGGCATAAGAATAAGTATGGTATTTAAGGAACGCAATAGAAAGCATTCACAATGTACAATGTATTTAAATTTCATTTTGTTTGAGGCAACTTCTTATAAAAGAATTGCCATTAATTTGTTTTAATTAAATAATTTAAAACAATTTTTCACTTGATTTCAAATTAAACGAATTATATTGGTTGACAATGAGATTTTTTTAGTACAATTGCCAAATGCAATAAACTGGCTTTAGGTATATGTGTGCACTAATTATTTCAACATCAATACATTTTAACAACATATTCTAAATGTAAATGAATGCAAATACAAATTATACAATTTTTTGTGCAAAAATAAAACAAAATAACAGATTTGAGAGCTTTTATCATTAGTTATCCTTAGATAAAAAATAATTCCATCATCCAAAACTTTGTTATACTGTTTTAACAAACAGATGCTTTGGGATTAAAAAAAAGACTAAATTTGATTGTGTATCACCATGGCATTAAAACAAAATTCGAACAGTGTATGAAAAATAAAGGTTCCCTAAACGTCTGCTAGCTATATCCATACATTTTCCTTTATAGAACTCTTTTGCCTTCTTTTTAGCATTTTTTTCAACTTCCCAGCTTAAAATGACAAGGCGTCCCACACCAGGAACTGAAAGTTTGTTTAAGCAGGTTGCTAGGCAACCTGTTCACACTCGGCCCTTCTTACGTCCCACTTTTGAATTAGCCTGTGCAGAACGCGTTTCCTTCTATTTGAGCCATCTGAAGGCCCGTCGCTACGATGCATTCTGCTGCTCTGCAATCTGGCTGCCTCATTGGTATGCTGCTGAGAATTTGGCTCTCCGGAACAGTTTCCTTCAACTTTTTTTTTGTGTGTGTGCAAAAAATGTGCTGGAACGCCATTCTGAACGTTCTATGGGGAAAAAAGCCCTGGATGTTGTCATACATTCATTTATCAATGTCTGATTTTAGAACATTTTCACAAAGTTTTTCTTTTAAAGTTCTTTATGGGTTATTTACCCTTGAGTTTATATCCAAATATTTTAGATAGATTAAATAGAAGGGACGTGGTGGCTCAGTGGGTTAGGACGCTGAGCTTGTCGAACAGAAGGCCGGCAGTTTGGCGGGTCGAATCCCAAGTGACGCGTAACAGAGTGAGTGCCTGTTACTCATCACAGCTTCTGCCAACCTAGCAGTTCGAAAGCACATAAAAATGCAAGGAGAAAAATAGGCACCACTACGATGGGAAGGTAACAGCATTCCGTGTGCCTTTAGCGTCTAGTCATGCCGGCCACATGATCATGAAAACATCTTTGGACAAGCGCTGGCCCTTTGGCTTTGAAATGGAGATAAGCATCAGCCCCTAGAGTTGGAAACAACTAGCATGCATGTGTGGGGGAACCTTTACCTTTACCTTTTTAAATAGTTAGTCCTTCTTTGAATCAATCTGAATTCAATTTTTAAATGTTTTTCTTATATTCCTTAAATATCTTCCCATTTTATAGTTGCTCACCGCCTTTAGATCTCAATCCTTCTGGGGTCTTTACTTTTTAGCTCTTCCCCATCAGGGATTCAACATCTTGTAATCCAAATGGAAAAGGAAAAAACACTGGCTCACTCAGCTTCAGCACGCTATTGACAATCAGCTGTTTAGCGGAGCGCCACAGCTCCTCGCTTTCCTACTGGCTGGCAACGACTTGGGCTGCCTTGGCTCACCCAGCACCCTTTCCTCCATCCTTTCAGAGGATTTCTTCAGTCTGCTCCGATTGACTGCCACCTGATTCGAGCTCCTGGAGTGTCCCTCCTTCTTCTTTCCCTCCAAGGCAACTTTCCAACCTTTTAAGGGTCGCTGGGCAAAGTGAAATTGGGCTGGGAAGTTGGAGTCCTGGCTTCTTACACCCATCTCATCGGCCGCTCTCTCTGTGTTTGATTGTTATGCAGTAGTTGTAAATATCTGTAGCTCAGGTGTAGGATGAGGGTGAAGGTTTATTCACTGAATTTGTTGGTTGGTTTCTGAATGTTTTGTTGCCAGTCTAGGTAACATCTTCAGCGTTGTTTAGGGGATGTCTGTGTCAGAGCTTGGTTGTTATCTTGCAGATGTTTCATTACTTAAAATAGGTAACACCATCAGTGCTGCACGAACACAGTATGAGCACTGATTATGCTACCTAGTTTAGGTAATGAAACATCTGCCAAAATACAACCAAGCTCAGAGAGTACCAAGGACCTCTCATTTTCAACAATACATCTTCCCAAGACTCACAGACTGTTAAGTACTGTGGGTAGACCGGTGAGACAGATGACGAGACGTCGAGGTTTCAACTGAATCTTTATTGTGGTTGAACTGAGGAGCCTTCACAACTCGGCTCCTTTAAATACTGTTGCCAACAAACCAGTAACCAATCCACATCCTTAAATGGTCCCGCCAGAACGGGCAGTCCAATGGGACGGGAGTTAGGACGCCACCTGTTGTTGCTGGGCGCCTCAGCCAGCTGATGTTCAGCTGGCTGTCAGCATAACTAAGCTTTAACTTATCTTACTATATAACACAGACCCTTTTTTTTTGGAGGGGACACTTTTTGTTTCTGGTAGAGAGAAGTGGCCAAAAATATAGAACCTCAGCATAATCCTGCACTGAATAATTTCAGCTCTCTTCAGAGCACATTCATTCTTTCTTTGGTGTTGTTGAAAAATGCTAAATGTTTTATTCCTTCCTTTTCTATGTTTTGTTTCACATCCACCTTCCTCTCTGTTATCCAAGTGTACTTTCAATGCCTCTGATATCATAGAATGGATATTCTATTTTTTTCATTCCCCAACACCATTAATTTGCAAATGTTTAAAAAATAGTTTGTGGCTTAGCATGATTTATTATTGCTTAAATGTGGCTTAGTACGATCTGTGTTTTTAAGCAGACAAATCAAAAGGAAAACAGGTAAAATCATACAGTTTCCCGAACAGTAAAATTCATATGACCAAATATATGTTTTATGAATGGCTTGTGGGGTTTCATAAAGAGTGTGAGATGTTATGATTGAAAATCTGTGTGTTCAGCATGGACTAGCAGTTCAGCTACATTTACCACAGTAGTGGATAATCCACTGTTGATACATAGTTCTCATTTATTGACTGCCTTGTACAGTGACCATTTGCAATTACGACTAAGATGAAAAAGTAACTATATGACCATTCTTTGTATTTACGACCTTTTGTAAAGCAAAGGAAAGCTGAAGAAAAATGATAACCACAGTTGCAGTTTTACTTAGCAACTGCTTTGCTTAATGAACTAAGTTGCTGTGGTTGCTATGATGGCTAAACAAGGACTACCTGTAATTTTATTAGCACACTACCAGATTTCTATAGGTCCTGGGCAGCAAAGGCCAAGTTGGGAGGCTCTTGCAAGTCTCTGAGTGAACAGGAGTCCGACAACTGGTAGCAAAGGAATTGACAGGGATGTCCAGGCTGATGCGCCGATTCCCTAAAAATTAAATTTTACATTTGAGGGTTAAATCCTTTTTGCAGTTAGTGATGGCAATTGGAATGTTTCCTTCCAGTGTATAGAAGTATGCATTCTCTGATTAATTATGGTTTTAAATTATCTTTGTCATGCAACTTGGGCCATAGGAACATATTTCACTGATAAAAGTTTTATGGTTACGGTATATTCATATCAAAGATTAATTAAAACTGGTGGAATGAATATGTGGGTATGTGAAAATTTGTCCAGTGATTTCAATATCAATCTATGTCATTAAAAAGTTTTACCCATGCATAAAAGACCTTTGCACCATCCCTTTGTGGCCTTTAGCATGGTCTGAAAAACTAACTTTGGGGGGGAAAGATCCCTGCTCACAAGCATAATATTTCAAGGCACCCTGTGGGAAAATAAACAGAATCGATGCAAAAGTGTCCTAACATCCTCCAAATTGCTAAAAACAATGGGAGGTTGTATTGATGAACAGAAGGCAGAATGTGATATTTCCTGCCTTCAACACAGTCCAAATATTTGCTTAAATTGAACAATGAACAATCAGGTGGTTAATCCATACAGCAGTAGGGCCAGTCTCTCTTTGTTTATGTATACTTCTTGGATTGTCTCTTCCATTTGTTTCTGTTCCTTACTCTCCTCTTGTCATTGTTGCACTCCTTCATCTAGAACCGCTCAATTTCCTGCTTTGAAGTCTTCTGCTTTCCAGAATGAATCCAGTCAATACCTTGTATTATTCCAGTTGATTAAAATGCCTTCTGACATTAGCCATCTAAAATTTATGCCTTTTGCATTCAGCTTTGTAGTTAAAAAAGTGTTTAAATCTTTTATTATCTCTCACTCTCTTAGGTATCTGTTTTAAGACTACAATTTCTTTATTTCTGTATTGTAATGGCTGATCTCTCACTTTTCTCAGTACTTCATCTCTTGTTGTTTTCTTTATGAATCTTACATGTAGTTCTCTAGGTAATCTATTTTTCCTTGCATAGGAAAAATATTCATTCGAAATATTTTGTCTATCTCCATTTGCATCTCTGCTCTGTTTGCTTTCAAAGCTTCTGCCAAAAGCTCAGTGATCACAACTGCTATGTTTTCTTCTCTGTCTGCAGGGATTTTTTAAAATCTCAAGTAGCGTTCCGCTTTCTCCATTTCCAAGGTTGTAACTGATCCTTCTAAATTTTGATTTGCTTGTTCTAATTTTTCATTTTCTTGCAATATTTCCATTTTTTATCAATATCATCTGATTAATTTTTCCATTTTCCAAATTCTTTGTACATTTTTGACAATCATTTGCTGATGAACTTCAAATTGTGCCTTTATATCCAAAAATTCTTCACTTAATTTCTCAAAATTACTTTGTGTCTCTTCATGATTTATTTGCATTGACTCTTGAATCAATTTTAGTGTAGCCTGATTTTCATTTTGGGCAGTGCTTATTTTCTCACGCTGCAGCATTGTTTCAATAGATCCCTGGGTTGTTGGGCTAGATATTCCAACAGAAGATGCAGAATAAGTCTTTTTCATAAGTCTGGTAATGTTTGATGTACTCATTTTTCAGCCAACAGTCTTAGAATAAAATACAAAATGTAAAAAGGAGCCAACTGCTTTAGGCCAAATCCACCTCCTCCAGTCGAGTCTCAGATGTAAAGCATTCACTGTCTCCAAATAGTTCCTGTTTAGTTATATCCAGAGTCAACAATATAGTTATGAGAAGTCTTTTCCATTGTAGACTCATGCCAAGGGACTTTGTTTACAGCAGGTGTTCTTCAAGGTCAAATATTTCCAAATATTTTTTTTTAGTATTTAATAATACTGTAGATTCTTCTTTCACCACTAGATGTCCTCAGTGCTTTTTTTCTAAAAAAAAAAGTGCCAGAACTCTTATCTTGGCAGGCACACGAGATGGGGGGGGCAGCGCTGCTGTGGCAGGATAGCCCCCGGGGCCGGAGCTTGGTGCCTGGTGCTCTGGGAGCAGTGGGGCCTGCTCTATACAGCGGGGCTGTGCAAGCTACATTAATTGAACACATGGCACACATCACAAATCAGATTCCTCTTTAATGCACTATTCCTTTGCATGACCGTAGGACATTTAGAAATGCAACTACGTTCTTAGGCTTCCAAAGCATTCTTCCTTATCTTCCTGGTACATTGATCACCATAAAAATACTCAAGGTCTGTTGGCATAAGAATAAGTATGGCAAAAATAAAACAAAATAACAGATTTGAGAGCTTTTATCATTAGTTATCCTTAGATAAAAAATAATTCCATCATCCAAAACTTTGTTATACTGTATACTAAAAATAGTCAAGGTCTGTTGGCATAAGAATAAGTATGGTATTTAAGGAACGCAATAGAAAGCATTCACAATGTACAATGTATTTAAATTTCATTTTGTTTGAGGCAACGTCTTATAAAAGGATTGCCATTAATTTGTTTTAATTAAATAATTTAAAACAATTTTTCACTTGATTTCAAATTAAACGAATTATATTGGTTGACAATGAGATTTTTTAGTACAATTGCCAAATTCAATAAACTGGCTTTAGGTATATGTGTGCACTAATTATTTCAACACCAATACATTTTAACAACATATTCTAAATGTAAATGAATGCAAATACAAATTATACAATTTTTTGTGCAAAAATAAAACAAAATAACAGATTTGAGAGCTTTTATCATTAGTTATCCTTAGATAAAAAATAATTCCATCATCCAAAACTTTGTTATACTGTATTTAACAAACAGATGCTTTGGGATTAAAAAAAAAAGACTAAATTTGATTGTGTATCACCATGGCATTAAAACAAAATTCAAACAGTGTATGAAAAATAAAGGTTCCCTAAACGTCTGCTGGCTATATCCATACATTTTTCTTTATAGATTAAATAGAAGGGATGTGGTGGCTCAGTGGGTTAGGACGCTGAGCTTGTCGATCAGAAGGCTGGCAGTTTGGCGGGTCGAATCCCAAGTGCCGCGTAACAGAGTGAGTGCCTGTTACTCATCACAGCTTCTGCCAACCTAGCAGTTCGAAAGCACATAAAAATGCAAGGAGAAAAATAGGCACCACTACGATGGGAAGGTAACAGCATTCCGTGTGCCTTTGGCGTCTAGTCATGCCGGCCACATGATCATGAAAACATCTTTGGACAAGCGCTGGCTCTTCGGCTTTGAAATGGAGATAAGCACCAGCCCCTAGAGTTGGAAACGACTAGCATGCATGTGGGGGGGAACCTTTACCTTTACCTTTTTAAATAGTTAGTCCTTCTTTGAATCAATCTGAATTCAATTTTTAAATGTTTTTCTTATATTCCTTAAATATCTTCCCATTTTATAGTTGCTCACCGCCTTTAGATCTCAATCCTTCTGGGGTCTTTACTTTTTAGCTCTTCCCCATCAGGGATTCAACATCTTGTAATCCAAAAGGAAAAGGAAAAAAACACTGGCTCACTCAGCTTCAGCACGCTGTTGACAATCAGCTGTTTAGCGGAGCGCCACAGCTCCTCGCTTTCCTACTGGCTGGCAACGACTTGGGCTGCCTTGGCTCACCCAGCACCCTTTCCTCCATCCTCTCAGAGGATTTCTTCAGTCTGCTCCGATTGACTGCCACCTGATTCGAGCTCCTGGAGTGTCCCTCCTTCTTCTTTCCCTCCAAGGCAACTTTCCAACCTTTTAAGGGTCGCTGGGCAAAGTGAAATTGGGCTGGGAAGTTGGAGTCCTGGCTTCTTATACCCATCTCATCGGCCGCTCTCTTTGTGTTTGATTGTTATGCAGTAGTTGTAAATATCTGTAGCTCAGGTGTAGGATGAGGGTGAAGGTTCATTCACCAAATTTGTTGGTTGGTTTATGAATGTTTTGTTGCCAGTCTAGGTAACAGTCTAGGTTTAACTTACGCATGCCCAAGATGGCGGACATGCTGGGCTGAGCTCCGTGGAGTGTTTCCAGTTTTGGCGTCCTTACCAGTCTTCTGGGGTTCCTGCGAGCCCGTGGAGATGTTTTTCCTCTGTGTCGTGGCTCGGAGAGTTGATTGAACTGAGAGTGAAGAAGAGTCAGCATGTTGTTGGAGTTGCAGCCCTCCATTTTCCATCTAAGCTTCGGTGTCTTCATCTCAGAGGTCCCGGTGGAGCTGGGAGGAGCCGCGGCCTGGAGGGCTCCGAATGGTGGATCCTCGGGGCCGATAGAGCCGCGGCCTAGAGTGGCCTCTGATACCCCCATATGCTTTGTAATGGAGGTTGACTCGGCGTTGGGATAGAACGGTGGAGTGATCGACAGCGAGCGGAATGGGGAGCGCTTTGCTGGCTCGTGGCCTCTGCGCGGTCTGTGGAGGATTGTTTGAAGTTACTTTTGCCTGTTCTCGACCGGGGAGACCTGCGGCTGGCATGGGATTGCCTGACTTCTGGTGCTGTGTGTGGCTGGCTGGGCGACGTGCTTTTTGCCTTCCGGTTTTCAGCTCCCTGCATCGGGGTCCATCTATCTGCCGTCCGGTGTCTCCTGCTCTCCCCGCTTTGCTCTTCCCACCTTGAGATGAACCGTACTCTCCAACCTAACTATGGTTACCCTCAGATTAAGCCTGATAACTGCTGCTCTTCTCATTCTTTCTCTATGGTCCCTACTGTAGCAAGAAGGTCTTGGACGAGCCTCCGTGAGAGGGCGGCTCGTATGTGTTATCATCGATACCAACCAATTACCATCTGCTGCCTCCCTAGAGGTGAGAGATCTAGGGAGGTATGCCTTACTGAGTTGGTATTTGTCCATCCCATGATAGATCCGGGCCCTTCGTGAGAGGGAGGTGCCTGTTCTATTTTGGAAGTCATCTGATTGGTACCCAGCTCAGTGGCAGGGACCTGGTGAATTGGACACTCTTGACCTTCCAGCTTTTCAACTTTAGACTGATGGACTGCCTGACTGGACTCCCCCGGACTAATGGTTTTATCTTACTCCAGCACAGCCCTATTGGCGCTCAGGGGTGCCCCCCTCTCCTGGGCGTGACCCGCCTTCCTTTCCATCGTTCCTCTTGATGACGGGCCCAACTATTGGGACCCCGAGAGATGGCTGGGCATGGACAGGAGCCTCCTTTCCAAATCTAACAAGAGGCCTCTGGTGTGTTTTTTAGCAAAATATTTGTGGGGTTAGGGAGGGGGGTGGGTTTACAGGTTTGGTTGGAAACTAGGGGAGTTCCACCAACCATTTCTCACACCAGGTCGGGGATCGATCGTGCCATGGTGGGGGTTGGGCTGGGGGCCTACGGGGCCCCAGAGCGGGGTGTGGGATTGCCTATTCCCACAGCGGTAGGGAATGGCCGCAGGTGTATGAACAGAGGGCCATATCAATATCTGGGAGTGCGTCCCCGCTGTCTCCAAGCGGTGATGCGCTCCGACCCTCTGATTTCAGCCTGTGGTACCGGGAGTGAGGATGAGCAGCCACCTGAGCTCAGGCTTGTGTATTTCAATGCCAGGTCCGTAATGAATAAGGCACCTCTCATTCGTGAGTTGATTGAGGAGGAGCATGCGGACCTGGCTTGCATTACAGAGACCTGGTTGGGCCCAGAGGGCGGGGTCCCCCTGGTTGATCTTTGCCCATCAGGCTTCCGGGTGCTGCACCAGCCTCGGGCTCAGGGGCGGTGGAGTGGCAGTAGTTCTGAGGGAGACCTTATGTCTGCGGGAGGCCACCATAGTCCAGATAGTCAGGTGTGAGTCCCTCCTCCTGAGATGTGGCCCTAGAGCTCAGTTGGGCTTGCTGCTGATGTACGTTTTGCCTAGTCGTGTAGCAGCAGCCCTGCCTGAGCTTCTCGATATCCTCTCAGGGTTGGTGGTTGAGTTCCCCAAACTTATAGTTTTGGGTGACTTCAACCTACCATCCCTGGGGGGATCATCTGAGTTAGCTCGGGAGTTCATGGCTTCCATGATGGCCATGGACCTGATGCAGGTTATTCAGGGCCCAAATCATGGGGGGGGGGTCACACACTCGATCTGGTTTTTCTATCTGGACAATGGTTAGATGATCTCGGGGGGGTTCCCCAACTATTACACCCCTGTCATGGACAGATCATCATCTCCTGCAGTTGGTCTTCTGTTTTGCCACTCCCCGTCGTGGGGTTGCTGAGCCAATAAGATGGTTCCGTCCTAGGCGCCTGATGGACCCTGAGCGGTTTCAGACGGCGCTTGGGCCCCCACCTGCCTCCTTTGCTCACAGCTCGGTCGATGCCCTAGTGGAAGCCTGGGAAAGGGCAGCCACAGAGGCACTCGACCAAGTTGTATCCATGTGGCCCTTGACCCGGCGCAGATCCCAATGGGCTCCATGGTTCTCCATGGAGCTCCAGGAGATGAAGCATCAGAGACGGGGCCTAGAGAGCTGTTGGAGATCCAGCCGATCCGAATCCGACCGGTTACGACTAAGGTCGTTTACGAGAACTAATCTCGTGGCGATGAGGGTGGCAAGGTCTAACCACTTTGCCACCCTCATCGCGTCCACAGATAATCGCCCGGCTGCCCTGTTTAGAGTAACTCGCTCTCTCCTTAATCAGGAGGTGAGGGAGGAACCCTTGCAGGGTCGAGCCGAGAAGTTTAGTCGATTTCTGTCGGACAAAATCGCTTGGATCTGGACCGGTCTGGACTCTGACTGGGCAGAGTCTGACGATGAGGATACGGGCAGCCTTGTCGATGTAATCTGGGAAGAGTTCGACCCTGTGACTCCTGAAGAAGTGGACAAGATCATGGGGAAGCTGAGCTCTACCACATGTTTGTTGGACCTGTGTCCCTCCTGGCTGACTTATGCGGCCCGGGATGGGACACGAGGCTGGCTCCAGGCAGTGATTACTGCCTGTTTGAGTGAGGGTAGCTTTCCCGCCACCTTGAAGGAGGCAGTGTTGAGACCCCTCCTCAAGAAGCCTGCCTTGGACCCAGCAATATTGAACAACTTTCATCCGGTCTCCAACCTTCGCTTTCTGGCGAAGGTTGTTGAGAGTGTGGTGGTGCAACAGCTCCCTTTGTTCTTGGATGAAGCTGATTATCTAGACCCGTACCGATCGGGTTTCAGGCCCAGGTACAGCACGGAGACGGCATTGGTCGTGCTGGTGAATGATCTCTGGCGGGCTCGGGACAGGGGCTGCTCCTCTGTCCTAGTCCTTTTAGACCTCTCAGCGGCTTTTGATACCATCGACCATGGTATCCTGCTGCGACGTCTCAGGGGGTTAGGAGTGGGAGGCACAGTTCTCCAGTGGTTCTCCTCCTACTTTCTGGGATGCTCACAGTCGGTGTTGGCAGGGGGGCAGAGATCGACCTTGAGACCTCTCATTTGTGGAGTTCCTCAGGGATCGGTTCTCTCGCCTCTCCTGTTCAACATCTATATGAAGCCGCTGGGTGAGATCATTCGTGGTTTTGGAGTTGGGTATCATCAATATGCTGATGATACCCAGCTTTTTATTTCGACCCCAAACCACCCCAATGATGCCCTCAACGTGATGTCCCGCTGCGTGGAAGCGGTCCGGGTCTGGATGGGGAGGAACAGGCTTCGACTCAACCCTGACAAGACTGAGTGGCTGTTCATGCCGGCATCCTGGGAAATTCCGATTATCCCATCTCTGGCCATGGGGGGTGAGCTATTACCCCCCGTAGATAGGGCACGCAACTTGGGGGTCCTTCTAGATTCACAGCTCTCTTTAGAAGAGAATATCGGAGCTGTGACTAGGGGGGCCTTTGCCCAGGTTCGCCTGGTGCACCAGTTGCGACCATATCTAGACCGGGATGCCTTGCGTACAGTCACTCATGCGCTCGTGACTTCTCGTCTAGACTACTGTAATGCTCTCTACATGGGGCTGCCCTTGAAGTCCACTCGGAGGCTCCAACTGGTGCAGAATGCAGCTGCGCGAGCTGTGCTGGGGGTTTCCCGATACTCCCATGCTACACCTTTGCTCCGCGAGCTGCATTGGCTGCCGGTTGCCCTCCGGGTGAGATTCAAGGTGTTAGTAATGACTTACAAAGCCCTACATGGCATGGGTTCGGATCAGCTACGGCAACACCTGCGGCCAGCGTCAACCTCCCTCCGTCCAGTGCGCTCCCACAGACAGGGCCTCCTCAGGGTGCCTCCGATCAAAGAATGTCGATTGGTGGCCCCCAGGGGGAGAGCGTTCTCTGTGGGCGTGCCAGACTTATGGAACCGCTTGCCGGTTGAGCTCCGGATGGCCCCCGACCTTCGCTCCTTCCGGCACGATCTAAAAACGTATCTATTTGAGCAGTCTGACCTGGTCTGATGGGTTAGGGTTGGGGTTTTAAATACGTCTTAATTATTGTTTTAATCTTGGGCATTTATTTAATCGCTTTTAACTTTTTTTTTATTGAAAAGTTTTATCATACATTTTATCTTTGACAGTCCCCCCCTACCCCTCCCCTATCCCTCCCTCCTTACCCCTCCCCCCCTCCCCACCCCCCCCGACTTCCCAGAGCTAAGTACAAGGTATAAAAGACAAAAAAAAGGATCATAAACAACCATATGCTAACAACCGTAAACTCTAAAATCTATCACTCTCTAGCTCATATAGGATAACTACAAACACTATTAATATAAAATATATAAAAAAAGAGAAAAAAAAGAGAAAAGAAGGGAAGGCTTATTCAAATGCTACATGAAACTTTTTAGTCCCATATTTGTTCTGGATATACTCAATCCATTCCTCTTAACAGTTTAATAGCCTCCTTAGACTTCACATCCTCTGGATTCAAAATCAAAGCCTTTTCTGTTTCCTTTATTTCATTCTCCAATTCTTTCCTCCTAGCTTCCACAGCACATCTATGTTTATTATTCATATATATCAACACCCCTCTCATATAGGCCTTGCTAACATCCCAAACCATGTCCATAGAGGTGCCCTTATTCATATTAATTTTAAAAAAAAAACCTTCATCCGCTGTTTACATTCTTCCACATTTCTCTAGTTTCTAAACAAATTCTCATTTACGCGCCACGAGCGCCTATCTCTATTCTCCTTATTAATCTCTAGCCAAACTGGGCTATAATCAAAAATAGTTCTTGCACATATCTTCACCTTCTTAATCCTTGAAAAAAAAGTCATTAGTCAACAAAATAAAATCGATCCTGAAAAAAGATTGATGTCTGTCAGAAAAAAAAAGTATAATCCTTTTCATGCGAATGTCTTTCACGCCAAAAATCTCACAGTTCCAAGTCATCCTTCATTTCAAAAAAGGATTTAGGCAGTCTAACATGACTTGGGACGCGCTTAAAAGCTCCAGCCTTGTCCATCTGTACATCCAAAACACCATTCCAATCCCCCATAAAAATAAGAAATTTATAATCCAACTGGGTATACTTTGTATGAAATAAACTAAAAAAGTCAGCTTGTTGTTGATTAGGAGCATATAATCCAACTAAAAGCATCTTTTTACCTTCTAGCAGCAACTCTATCATAACGTATCTTCCATGCTTATCTGCTTCAATTAAGTCCGCTGTTAAAGCACTTTTAACATAAACAACCACTCCATTAATATTGAAAAACTTTCTTCCTCTTCTGTGGTGAATTTAATCCATTAACGTTCCAAGTTAAAAATTTAGTTGCCATGCATATCATCCCAAAGCTCTTGGAGCACTGCTTAAATAGGACTATCTTTTTTAGGCCGTACTCCTCCCACTGCTTGGCTGTAAGTACATTTTGGAAATTCCATAGACTTCTGCTGACCTTATTCTTTTATTTTTTTTTGATCGTTTTAAAGCAGCACGCGTCTCCCTCTGCTCTCTAGAATCATCCAAAGAAGTTGTGGCTTGATCTCCTCCAGCACCATTCTCCTCTGTCTGTCCATCTTCAGCCTCTTGGTATTCTCCTTCTCCAGATCCCTTTGCAGCTTCCAGAAGTGATAGTGGGGTTGCTTTTAAAACATTATTGTAAAAATCACGCGCCTGCATCACAGTGGCCAAACGGTGCCTTTTACCTTCATGCATCACCATCAACCCAACTGGAATCTCCCATCTGAACCTTATATCTCGTTGCTTGAGCTCTTGCGCTAAAAATGTAAAATCCTTCTTTCTCCTTAAAATCTTTGGAGGAATTTCTTTTAGAACCAAAACTTCTTGATCAGCAATCACAACTTTAGTACCATAGGCAGCTTGAATAACTTCAAATCTAATTTCCCTCTTTGCAAAATAAACCACCACATCTCTAGGTAACTTTCTCTGTCTAGCAATCCATGAATTCACATGAAACACTTTATCCATGCCTCCCTTTATTTCAGATGCTGGCTGACTCAATACTACTTCCAGAGCCTCAGAAATCAGCTGCTTTAGGTCTTCCTTAATATTCTCTTTTAAACCTCTGATTCTAACAGCATACTGCATCTGGAAATATTGAGCAAGACTCAGTTCTCTGTCCATTTTGTCTCTTAAATCTTCATTCTCCAGTACTTTTGCTTCTAATATGGCATTCTTTTGAGTCAAATCTTCCACTTTTTCATCCAAATCTTCCACACATTCAGCCACTCTATACACTGAAGACAAAATGTCTACCTTCATCACTCTGAACTTCTCTTCCATCTTCTCTTCTATTCTCTCCTCCAATTTCTCCAATTTCTCCTCCATCTTTGCAAATTTATCACCCATTGTTTCCAGAATTACCTGGGCATATTTTTCAAGAGCATCTTGTAAATCCTTCGGTGTCAATACATCAGGAAGAAGCAACGCTTGCAATGATGACTGTTGCATCGGAGAAGTTCCAGCACTCCAAAGAGCTTTTGGGGGAGGTTTAGCCGCCATCTTTACTTTCACTTACTACGCACTTTCACTTTTAAATTTATAAAATCCATTAAGCTAGAAAGCAGCAATAAAATCTTCTTCACCTTTTCCTCCTGTACCGCTCTGCCTGCTCCTTTTATTCCATGGTCTTTCCTTCTGGCAGGGGTGGTTGCAAACGCCTGGCTTCGCTCCAGAAATCGCGGAGCAGAGACGCTGACCAGCTGGGAGCAACCCAGGCTACGGGGGAATTCGATCCTTCAGCCGCCCAAGCTTTAAGCTCAGGCGGCCCCGGAGAACTCAACCCCTACCTGGGGGCTCACCCCCTCCTCTTCTCCCAAGGAGGGGGCTTCAAATCCACCCAAACAGCTGATCGGCGCTGTTTCGGGTGGAAATAACACAGCTGAGCCGCGGGCAGCCCGCAAGGGCTGTCTCCGGCGCCGCGGCGCCACCGGAAGTCCCCAATCGCTTTTAACTTTTGTATCCTGTTTTGTATTTATTGCCCTGTACCCTGAGTCCTTCGGGAGAAGGGCGGTATAAAAATATAATAAATAAATAAATAAAATAAACATCTTCAGCGTTGTTTAGGGGATGTCTGTGTCAGAGCTTGGTTGTTATCTTGCAGATGTTTCATTACTTAAAATAGGTAACACCATCAGTGCTGCACGAACACAGTATGAGCACTGATTATGCTACCTAGTTTAGGTAATGAAACATCTGCCAAAATACAACCAAGCTCAGAGAGTACCGAGGACCTCTCATTTTCAACAATACATCTTCCCAAGACTCAGAGACCTTTTTTTTTTTTTTTTGGAGGGGACACTTTTTCTTTCTGGTAGAGAGAAGTGGCCAAAAATATAGAACCTCAGCATAATCCTGCACTGAATAATTTCAGCTCTCTTCAGAGCACATTCATTCTTTCTTTGGTGTTGTTGAAAAATACTAAATGTTTTATTCCTTCCTTTTCTATGTTTTGTTTCACATCCACCTTCCTCTCTCTTATCCAAGTGTACTTTCAATGCCTCTGATATCATAGAATGGATATTCTATTTTTTTTCATTCCCCAACACCATTAATATGCAAATGTTTAAAACATAGTTTGTGGCTTAGCATGATTTATTATTGCTTAAATGTGGCTTAGTACGATCTGTGTTTTTAAGCAGACAAATCAAAAGGAAAACAGGTAAAATCATACAGTTTCCCGAACAGTAAAATTCATATGACCAAATATATGTTTTATGAATGGCTTGTGGGGTTTCATAAAGAGTGTGAGATGTTATGATTGAAAATCTGTGTGTTCAGCATGGACTAGCAGTTCAGCTACATTTACCACAGTAGTGGATAATCCACTGTTGATACATAGTTCTCATTTATTGACTGCCTTGTACAGTGACCATTTGCAATTACGACTAAGATGAAAAAATAACTATATGACCATTCTTTGTATTTACAACCTTCTGTAAAGCAAAGGAAAGCTGAAGAAAAATCATAACCACAGTTGCAGTTTTACTTAGCAACTGCTTTGCTTAATGAACTAAGTTGCTGTGGTTGCTATGATGGCTAAACAAGGACTACCTGTAATTTTATTAGCACACTACCAGATTTCTATAGGTCCTGGGCAGCAAAGCCCAAGTTGGGAGGCTCTTGCAAGTCTCTGAGTGAACAGGAGTCCTACAACTGGTAGCAAAGGAATTGACAGGGATGTCCAGGCTGATGCGCCGATTCCCTAAAAATTAAACTTTACATTTGAGGGTTAAATCCTTTTTGCAGTTAGTGATGGCAATTGGAATGTTTCCTTCCAGTGTATAGAAGTATGCATTCTCTGATTAATTATGGTTTTAAATTATCTTTGGCATGCAACTTGGGCCATAGGAATATATTTCACTGATAAAAGTTTTATGGTTATATTCATATCAAAGATTAATTAAAACTGGTGGAATGAATATGTGGGTATGTGAAAATTTGTCCAGTGATTTCAATATCAATCTATGTCATTAAAAAGTTTTACCCATGCATAAAAGACCTTTGCACCATCCCTTTGTGGCCTTTAGCTTGGTCTGAAAAACTAACTTTGGGGGGGGGGGGAAGATCCTTGCTCACAAGCATAATATTTCAAGGCACCCTGTGGGAAAATAAACAGAATCGATGCAAAAGTGTCCTAACATCCTCCAAATTGCTAAAAAACGATGGGAGGTTGTATTGATGAACAGAAGGCAGAATGTGATATTTCCTGCCTTCAACACAGTCCAAATATTTGCTTAAATTGAACAATGAACAATCAGGTGGTTAATCCATACAGCAGTAGGGCCAGTCTCTGTTCGTTTATGTCAACGTGTATGATGGCATCAATCCTGCAAGGCCACTTTCACATTATGTGGTCCTCCTATCCAGTTTCTTCTAGCTCAGCCACAGTTCAACTCAAATTACAAAATGGAAGCTTGGAAAGGACAGGGCAAACTGTTTTCCCAGTTGCAAACATTCTTGCCTCAAACCACTTCCATGGAGCTCCCTGGCAAATTTCAAAGACAATCTTCTCAATGAACTGGATTGCATTTTTTAGTCCATTTTGCAGGCCCTGTCAAAAAAACCCACCCAACCTTAAACAATAAACACTGAACTTTTGTCTTACCTGCTTATTTATTTATTCATTCATTTTATTTATCTATCATATTTACATGACCACCCTTCTTGCAAAAATGTGGCTCTGGCAGCATACAAGAGCAACTGGGCAAAAGTGAGCATTTGAACTCTCCTAACCTCTCATATTCATGTAGACGGCACCTTGCAACCTACACACACAGTTTCAGCATATTTGGAAAAAGACCCAAGCACCTGCAAGAAAACGGGGGAGGGAATTAGGTCATCAATCATGTCATCATCACCATTTAATGGGATTTATTTTCAGCAAAAATCACATACGTACTGATATAAGATATTAAGCATGATATTTGTTGTATGTTTTGGTTCTGTGATCTTGCCTTCTCTTTTGGAAAGAAATAGGCATGGAGCAAGGGCAGAAGCAATAAGACCAAATAACCGCCCACAGAAGCTAGGGACCACTAAATGGATTTTAATTGCAATTTTGATGTGCCTAAGGTTTAAATGCTCCACATCGTTATGCTGAATAAGAATGATAGGGAGCAAATGTATTAGCAGGCACCTACTTGGAAAGAAACTATTGAGAAAAGATACTCCCAACTCCTATCCTTTGCTGGTGATCTAAAAAGATATAAAGGTAAAGGTAAAGGTTGCCCCGCACATGCGTGCTAATCGATTCCAACTCTAGGGGCCGGTGCTCATCTCTGTTTCAAAGCCGAAGAGCCAGCGCTTGTCCGAGGATGTCTCCGTGGTCATCTGGGCGGCATGACTAGATGCCAAAGGCACACGGAACGCTGCTACCTTCGCACCATAGTGGCCCCTATTTTTCTACTTGCATTTTTACATGCTTTCGAACTGCTAGGTTGGCAGAAGCTGGGATGAGCAACAGGCGCTCACTCTGTTACACAGCACTCGGGATTCGACCCGCCAAACTGCCAATCTTCCGATTGACAAGCTTAGTGTCCTAACCCACTGAGCCACCGCGTCCCTACCTAAAAAGATATAAATGGTACCAAATGCTGCAGAGAGATCTAATAAGACCAGGATAGGTGCAATTATAGTTTTACATAATCAAATAGCTTAGTCTGAATTAAAACTATAAGCATAATTCATGTATCTGGTAACTTGTAATTAGGATTCTTGGATGTTTGAATACTACAAAATAGTTACGTATCTTCTTAATAGAAGATACATTCTACCATGCCAAATTCTACATTTTGTATTTTATGGAGCTGCATTGTAAATGTTTGTCTCAACAGATGAAATTAAGCTTTTTCTTCTCTCCCTTTCCTACGTGGGATGGCCTTTATATAAGCTTTACAATTATAAACAGAGCTGGCACAAAATAGCACCATGTAGACTGTTGAGTATTACCTGAATCCTGGAAGAGTCCTCACCTCCAGATATGGCAACTCATGGCAATCCTTTCTAGGTTCTTGCCAACCTAGAAAGCAGGAGACTGTGAGTTCTAGTCCCACCTTAGGCATGAAAGGCAGTTAGGTGATTTTGGACCAGTCATTCTCTCAGAACAACCCACTTCGCAGGAGAAGGAAAGAGTATTAGGTATATTTGCTACCTTGAGTTACTTATAAAGTAATATGGGAGGATAAAAATCAAATAAATAAATAAATAAGCCTCCATAAGAAACAAATCTAATAGAATCTATATTTAGAATTATAGTTGTAGCAAGGAGGTTTTATTTTTTTCCCCAAGAACGTTATATTAAAACGGCAAGGTTGATTTACTACGGAGATATTTTAAAACTTAAGGTACGTAAAAAAGTTCTCACTTTGCCTCATTGGGTCTCATACATTGAGCTAATAGTACACATAAAAGAATTTGAATGGACACAAATATTAATGTGTGTTGACCAAACTGACCTTTACTAGGAAACAAGGTCAAAGCTAATACCTCAAAGCTGTCCTCCCTCTGCCAACGGGCAAGATTTACTACTCTTTTCTTACCAATCAAAACTCAGCAGAAAATAAAACTGCCCATGTTTGGCTATAAAAGCCTACTAGACTGGTTTCCTTTTTCACACAAGACAAGAAAAAACAGCTCAGGAAACAGCATCCATACCAAAACCAACAGAATAATGCCGCGGTCTTGGGAGTTTGTTCTGCTTCTCTCTTGCTTTTTGTGTTTTTCCAGTGATGCCTTCCAAAGGTAAGACTATGTCTTTTATTATAGTATATCACCTAGTAATTGACCAAGGTAACAACCAGATAATAACGCATCAGTAATATGAGATAAAAATCAATGAAATATTCTTTCAAAACAGAAAAGCTTAAAATTACTGCACTGCCAGTTCACTGCAAGTATCTGCTGCCATCTGGAGCCACCCATTGGTATGTATCAAACCAAGCCAGCTTCAGGCTGTGTGTCAGCTAGTTGCAAAAAGGCTGTTTCACATAGCAGGATAGCCACAACTATACATCCCATTAAACTCACTGTGGGAAGCAGGGGTTACAACAAAATGTATTAAACAAATAATGGGGGAGAAGGCTATTGTAGAAAAGCAGGCAAAAAAGAGAAAACAGGAGGCCGTGTGGGTTATAGCAATATTCCACAGCCAAAACCTCAATAGGCATAAAATTAATTCTCTCTTTTCATTTACTCTACTCACCTTTGGAGTAGACTTTGTTGAGCAGTTTTATCTACCTGTCTGCCTGTCAAATCCTAGCCTTTGGGAATGCAGCTGAATTTCACCAACTCCTGAATTAAATTGGGCTATTTTGGACAGATGAATAAGAAATCTAAAAACTGAATTAACTCCTCCAAAAAAGCTCATTAGTAGCTCAGAATCTGGGGGTGCATAAAGAAGTGGATTTTTTTTTCAGATATTGACACCTTTATCCCCAATGTCTCTCTGCAAAAAAGAAAATGTCAAGGTGAAGAGACATCAAGGAAGGAAAGAATAAAACATATTTTGATAACCGGAAGCTCTAACTGCTGAGTACACCCAATGGTTTTATTAGAGGGATTCTGAAGAGGGTTGAAGTTATTCAGTGCAGGATTAGGCTGAGGTTCTATTTTTTTGCCGCTTCTCTACCAGAAACTGAATTGCCACTTCAAACAAACAAACAATTGGTCCATGAGTCTTGGGAAGATGTATTGTGGAAAATGAGGGGTCCTTGGTACTCTCTGAACTTGATTGTTTTTTATAAGATTTTATTAATTTGTCCCTTACAAGCTATAATATTTTTTTAACCAGCGTGCTGTCTTGAGTTTAACGCTAATACATATTTAATTCCTTTATTCTTTCCTCTAACCTTGAACACCTGTTCTAAACAAAGTGCCTTGATATGAATTTTTAAGTGAAAAGACTCTTCTTAATTAGATTTGTTGGCTCTGGTTATAACTAAAATAGAAATTATTTCAAGACAGCAAATGTTTTATATCTGAGGCCCAACTGGAGGAGCTAGATTTGGCCTAGAGAGTTTGGCCTCTTTTCTCCTGGCTGGATTTTGTTTTTGTAAGATTTTATTAACTTTTTTCATACAAATAGTCATAATTTTTCAACCAACGTGCTGCTGAGTTTAAATACCCTAATACATATTAGTTCGTAATCCTTTATTCTTTCCTTTAACCATCGGTAAAGTAAGTCCCAAGTTTGATAATATTCTGTTCTTTTTCTTTTAGTCTCATGGTCAATCTATCCATCTCTGCGCATTCCAATATTTTTTTTGATTATTTCTTCATCTGGTAGTATTCCTTCATTTTTCCAATATTGCACAAATATTATTCTTGCTGCTGTTGTGACATGTAAAATCAAATATAGGCTTTGTTTGTTAATCTTTTTTGGCATCATACCTAATAAAAAAAGTTCAGGTTTAAAATCTACATAGTCTCCCAACATCTTTTCTAATCAAGTATGTATCTTTTTCCAATAATTCTTTGCTTTATCACATGTCCACCAAACATAATAATATGTGCCTGAGTTATGTTTGCATTTCCAACATCTATCTGACTTATTTTTAAATATTTTTGCTAATCTTGCTGGTGGCAAGTGTCATCTATAAAACATTTTACATAAATTTTCTTTATAAGAAGTTGACATTGTCAATTTATAATTACTTTTCCATAATTTTTGCCCATTTTTCTAATTCTATATTATGTCCAAAATTTTTCACCCATCTTATCATTGTTTCTTTAGTTTGTTTGTTTTCCATTTGCAAAATTTATATCTCAGAAGGGTATGGCTGACTGATGAAAACTAATAAGTTAGAAATGCATTTCAGTCTCCCTTAATTCTTTGTTAGTAATTTACACAAATATATGAGCTGTCCGGTGTGACTACTGCCTGTTCGATGGCCTTCAAGATAGGCTGAAAACAGGAAATAAAGATTTGCCCCATGTTTGGGGCCTAGCAAGGTATATATATATATATATATATATATATATATATATATATATATATATATATATATATATATATATATATATATATATATGTCAAATGCTTGTTAACTATTTTTATTTTTATATATATATTCTTAATTAGTTTCTCATCTGAAGTTAACAAAGTCTTATCAAATGTTGTTTGTTCTTTATAAAATCTATACAGTTTAACGTCTTTTTCATATCTAGTTTGCATTTGTAAATGTGCCTACCACAAGCTAATACCCTGATTTTCCAGTTCTTGTTTAGATTTTAAATTCCCTTCAGAATTTAGAATATCTCTATATATCCAGATTTTTTCAAAGGCGTGCCACCCCAATCATGCCCTTCCAGATATAACAACCTTTTATTTCTAAGAGTTATCCGTTCTTTTACCCATGTTAAAACAGATGCTTGATAATACAAAGCCCAGTCTGCTAGCCCAAACCCTCCATTTTCCTTAGCATCTTGTAACATTATCATCTTAATTCTAGCTTTCTTTCCTCTTTGCCAAGCATATTTCAAAATTAGTGAATTTAAATCTTAAAAGAAGTTTTTCTCAAGTTTTATGGGAATTGTTTGGAATAGAAATAAAATTTTTGGCAATACATTCATTTTCATTGTAGCAATTCTTCCTAGTATTGACAGTTGAAGATTTTTCCACCTTTCTAAGTCCAATTTTATTTGATTCAATAATTTTGTGTAATTATCTTCATTTATTATTGAACATCTTGCCCTTAAATGTATACCCAAATATTTAACCTTTTTCACTATCTGTAATTCTATTTTTTCTGACATTTTTTTGTTTATCTGATAGATTTTTGGCTATTATGTTAGTTTTTTCTCTATTTATTTTCAGTCCTGCCATTTCTCCATACTGTTCTATGTTTCCCAGTAATTTAGGAATCATCTCCAAAGTTTCTTCTAAGATAAATATACGAGTGATCAGAAAATGCTTGTAATTTATACGTTTCGCTTTTATTTCCAGTCCTTTACTTTCTGTATCTTGTCTAAAATTTGTATTTAAAACTTCCAGAGTGAAAATGAATAACAATGGAGATAGTGGACATCTTTACCTTGTACCTTTACTTATCTCAAAGTTCTCAGTATAATCTCCATTCATGATCAGTTTTCTATCAAAGCAAGATATATCCGTTTAATATGTGCTGGGCCCTGATTTCTGATTTGCTTTATCAGATTTTCATCTGACACTGTAAAACCATTTTTCTGATCTTCTTTCCACCTGGCCCGTAGCTGAATATATTGAAACCAAGTCTGAACAATCTTCTCATCTCGCAAGAGACTATATGGTTTCAAACACCAGACATTTCTTTCCAAGCTTAGAATCTCCTTGTACGTAGTCACATCATGTTTGAAACCAGCATGTATATTTTCTATTGCGTGTTTTGGGATTGCCCACAATGGTATCTTACAATCTAATTTATGTCTGTACTTCTTCCAAACCCTCAACAATGCCTGTCTTAAAATATGCACTCTAAAAACATTATCTACCTTCTTATCATACAACAAATATGCATGCCAGCCAAACAACAAGTCATGGCCCTCAAGATTTAATAATCTCTCTTGTGTCAAATTGATCCAATCACTTATTCCTGCTAAAGCAGCAGCTTCATAATATAATTTAAAATTAGGCATTTTAAGACCACCCATTCATGATCAGTTTTGCTGTTTGTTATACAGTATATTGTTTTTATCATATTTATAATTTCTGTCCAAAGTCCATTATTTTTAGTTGCTGAGTCATAAATTGCCAGGAAACATTATCAAATGCCTTTTGAGCATCTAGGAATATGAGTGCCAATTGTTTCCCTGGATGTAATTCATAGTATTCTAGTATGTCCATTATCACTCTTAAGTTGTTTTTAATTTGTCTCTTTGGTAGAAATCCATTTTGGTCTGGATGTATGAATTTAACTAAGTATTTTTTCAGTCCCCCTGCCATTACTGAAGTAAAAAATAATCCACATTAAGCAGCGATATCGGTCTGTAGTTTTTAATCTATATCAAATCTCAATCTTCTTTTGGTATTAAAGTAATGTTTGTTTCCATCCATTTCCATTATTTATATTTAGGTATAGTCGATCTCGTAATCCTCTGTTCTCTGGCAATTCCTTCACCTTCTTGTTCAAATTTCTCTTTCTGTTCTCCAGTTTGTATAGTTACTTCTTGGATTGTCTCTTCCATTTGTTTCTGTTCCTTACTCTCCTCTTGTCATTGTTGCACTCCTTCATTTAGAACCGCTCAATTTCTTGCTTTGAAGTCTTCTGCTTTCCAGAATGAATCCAGTCAATACCTTGTATTATTCCAGTTGATTAAAATGCCTTCTGACATTAGCCATCTAAAATTTATGCCTTTTGCATTCAGCTTTGTAGTTAAAAAAGTGTTTAAATCTTTTATTATCTCTCACTCTCTTAGGTATCTGTTTTAAGACTACAATTTCTTTATTTCTGTATTGTAATGGCTGATCTCTCACTTTTCTCTTGTTGTTTTCTTTATGAATTTTACATGTACTTCTCTAGGTAATCTATTTCTCCTTGCATAGGAAAAATATTCATTCGAAATATTTTGTCTATCTCCATTTGCACCTCTGCTCTGTTTGCTTTCAAAGCTTCTGCCAAAAGCTCAGTGATCACAACTGCTATGTTTTCTTTTCTGTCTGCAGGGATATTTTAAAATCTCAAGTAGTGTTCCGCTTTCTCCATTTCCAAGATTGCAACTGATCCTTCTAAATTTTGATTTGCTTGTTCTAATTTTTCATTTTCTTGCAATAATATTTCCATTTTTATCAATATCATCTGATTAATTTTCCATTTTCCAAATTCTTTGTACATTTTTGACAATCATTTGCTGATGAACTTCAAATTGTGCCTTTATATCCAAAAATTCTTCACTTAATTTCTCAAAATTACTTTGTGTCTCTTCATGGTTTCTTTGCATTGACTCTTGAATCAATTTTAGTGTAGCCTGATTTTCATTTTGGGCAGTGCTTATTTTCTCACGCTGCAGCATTGTTTCAATAGATCCCTGGGTTGTTGGGCTAGATATTCCAACAGAAGATGCAGAATAAGTCTTTTTCATAAGTCTGGTAATGTTTGATGTACTCATTTTTCAGCCAACAGTCTTAGAATAAAATACAAAATGTAAAAAGGAGCCAACTGCTTTAGGCCAAATCCACCTCCTCCAGTCGAGTCTCAGATGTAAAGCGTTCACTGTCTCCAAATAGTTCCTGTTTAGTTATATCCAGAGTCAACAATATAGTTATGAGAAGTCTTTTCCACTGTAGACTCATGCCAAGGGACTTTGTTTACAGCAGGTGTTCTTCAAGGTCAAATATTTCCAAAGATTTTTTTTTAGTATTCAATAATACTGTAGGTTCTTCTTTCACCACTAGATGTCCTCAGTGCTTTTTTTCTAAAAAAAAAAAAAGTGCCAGAACTCTTATCTTGGCAGGCACACGAGGTGGGGGGGCAGCGCTGCTGTGTTTGTTTAAAGTTTGTTTAAGCAGGTTGCTAGGCAACCTGTTCACACTCGGCCCTTCTTACCTTCCACTTTTGAATTAGCCTGTGCAGAACGCGTTTCCTTCTATTTGAGCCATCTGAAGGCCCGTCGCTACGATGCATTCTGCTGCTCTGCAATCTGGCTGCCTCATTGGTATGCTGCTGAGAATTTGGCTCTCCGGAACAGTTTCCTTCAACTTTTTGTGTGTGTGTGTGCAAGAAATGTGCTGGAACGCCATTCTGAACGTTCTATGGGAAGAAAAGCCCTGGATGTTGTCATACATTCATTTATCAATGTCTGATTTTAGAACATTTTCACAAAGTTTTTCTTTAAAAGTTCTTTATAGGTTATTTACCCTTGAGTTTATATCCAAATATTTTAGATAAATTAAATAGAAGGGACGTGGTGGCTCAGTGGGTTAGGACGCTGAGCTTGTCGATCAGAAGGCCGGCAGTTTGGCGGGTCGAATCCCAAGTGCCACGTAACAGAGTGAGTGCCTGTTACTCATCACAGCTTCTGCTCCTCGCTGTCCTACTGGCTGGCAACGACTTGGGCTGCCTTGGCTCACCCAGCACCCTTTCCTCCATCCTTTCAGAGGATTTCTTCAGTCTGCTCCAATTGACTGCCACCTGATTTGAGCTCCTGGAGTGTCCCTCCTTCTTCTTTCCCTCCAAGGCAACTTTCCAACCTTTTAAGGGTCGCTGGGCAAAGTGAAATTGGGCTGGGAAGTTGGAGTCCTGGCTTCTTACACCCATCTCATCGGCCGCTCTCTCTGTGTTTGATTGTTATGCAGTAGTTGTAAATATCTGTAGCTCAGGTGTAGGATAAGGGTGAAGGTTCATTCACCGAATTTGTTGGTTGGTTTCTGAATGTTTTGTTGCCAGTCTAGGTAACATCTTCAGCGTCATTTAGGGGATGTCTGTGTCAGAGCTTGGTTGCTATCTTGCAGATGTTTCATTACTTAAAATAGGTAACACCATCAGTGCTGCATGAACACAGTATGAGCACTGATTATGCTACCTAGTTTAGGTAATGAAACATCTGCCAAAATACAACCAAGCTCAGAGAGTACCAAGGACCTCTCATTTTCAACAATACATCTTCCCAAGACTCAGAGACCCCTTTTTTTTTCGAGGGGACACTTTTTGTTTCTGGTAGAGAGAAGTGGCCAAAAATATAGAACCTCAGCATAATCCTGCACTGAATAATTTCAGCTCTCTTCAGAGCACATTCGTTCTTTCTTTGGTGTTGTTGAAAAATGCTAAATGTTTTATTCCTTCCTTTTCTATGTTTTGTTTCACATCCACCTTCCTCTCTCTTATCCAAGTGTACTTTCAATGCCTCTGATATCATAGAATGGATATTCTATTTTTTTTCATTCCCCAACACCATTAATATGCAAATATTATAACAACAACAACAACAACAACAACAATAGAAAAACTGTGACAAAGGCAAGCAAGGGTAGTACCAATAGTAATAGATGCCTTGGGTGCAATCCCAAAACAACTGGAGCACCACGTGAACACTATTGTCATTGACAAATTCGCCAATTGCAAAAGGCGGCCTTACTAGGAACTGCTTCCATCTTTTGACGATATCTGTAATACCATCAAACATCCACATCTGCCTATCCCAGGTCCTTGGTAAGGACTTGATAGGTAGACAAAAATGCCCAATCCAGTCTGAACATCTGGATGCTGCTTCTGGAAGTCCATTCTGGGCCTGGGCAACAAAGAATTAGCTATCGGTTGTGCCGAACTGGTGCAAACTGGCTGAATCCCACCACTGGGACAATACCTTTAACACCATTAAACAACATCTGCCTATCCCAGGTTCTTGGGAAGGACTCAGTAGGTAGGTATAATTGCCAAAGCCAGTCTAAACATCTGGCTTATACTCAATGAACCATAATAATAACATTCTTTGATGATATATTTAATATTATTTAAAACACAATATCTGCCTATCCCAGATTCTTGGGAAGGACTTGGTAGCTGGATGAATCCAGTCTAAAACATCTGACTGACTGTGCGATGACTAATAATAATGATGATGATATTGATGATAATGATGATGATGATGATGTTGGAAGGGACCTGTTCTGGCAGTTCAGTGTTTTGGATTCAGTCTCCCAAAAGGGCTTCAGAAGCAGCACTCACTTTTTCTTAGCATTGCATGTTTGCCATTTTGCATTCCAAAACAACACCTAATTGCTTCCGTATGATTTATTAAAACAAATCTTCAAATGCTGAAGGCTTTCTCTATTGGTCTTGGCAGTAACTTGGTAGTTGTGTCTGTTGACCTCCGTATATATTGCAAATGTGACTGTATCTGATTCACCTTCCAGTGTACACAATGGTCTTTTTTCTACCTGTCAGAATTTCACTCAAAAAAATGCCCTCAATCCGCGAAACACTGCAAGAGATGGGCATGAAAGTGGCAGACGTCCTTCCTTCTTTGAAGCACCATATCTCCTACCTTGATGAAGGGCTTCATAACAAAACAGCACGTACCATACTAACAAACTTCCGTGATGTAAGTGCGTCATATGTTCCGAAAGAAAGCAGACAGCAAATAAAGACTAGTCAAACATTTTATACTGATATTGATGGGATGAATTATGATATTTTTTCTCTAACAAAAATGTTGTTCTTTTCTTTCTTATGATCTGCCTTTCAGTCGCAGTATTATGGTGAGATACGTATTGGAACACCAGCCCAGATCTTCAAGGTTGTCTTTGACACAGGATCAGCTAATCTTTGGGTGCCATCCCACCAGTGCTCCCCATTGTACAGTGCCTGTGGTAAGTTTTAGATAGAACAGGATATGAGGATTTCTACCCTGGGGCATTTTCCCATTATGCATGTGGAACAAAATTATACAACTGGTATCTTTATTCCTGTCACAATACACTGACAACCTAACATTGACTTTTCTTATCATTTGCACATAAGATTCTTGGACAATTACTAGCATGCAGCCATGAGTGGCATTGTGTGCTGAATTAATGATGGGTTATGAATAATAAGTTACCTGATATATTAGTGCATTAAAAAATAGAAAAACAATTTAAAAGGTAGCACTGAATAATATGACACATGATTTCGGATGTTAATGTTAATATAGAAAAATGAGTACTAAATCATTAATATAATTAAATTCACAATATCTAGTAGTGCTTTGAAGCTTGATGCTCTTCCTGTTTTCTTCACAACAATAATGCTGTTTAAGGGATGGGCTGAGAGATTAGCTCAATCTGACTTTCATGCTTAAGGCAGGATTACCACGTCCTAGTCCCTTATCTGAACATTTTGTTGCCAGGCTAGGTAACATCTTCAGGGATGTTTAGGGGATGTCTGTGTCAGTGCTTGGTTGTTATCTTGCTGATGTTTCATTATTAAAATAGGTAACACTATCAGTGCTGCGTGAGCACTATGAGCACTGAAGATGCTACCTAGTTTAGGTAACACTAAACTATAACACTAAATCAGGAGTGTCAAACTCGCAATGTCATGTGATGTGTCACGATGTTTTGTGACTTTTTTGCCATTGCCAGCAATGGGGTGGGTGCGGTTTTGCTATGATGCATCTGGCCCATGGGCCGGCATTTTGACACCCCCGCACTAAATTATATTGTAACCAATATGGTATATGCTACAGAACATGGAGCACTGAATTCAAACAAAGAAAGAATCCGTCACTTAGCTTGAATAAAATATTCCCTAAGCAGTGAAGTCAGCTGGTAATTGATTAATCTACCCAGCTGCTTAAAAAGTGAGACATTTATCTTCCCCTCCTTTCCCATTGGTTTGCTTATCTTCATTTCCCATGTATTTCAATGGGAAATAAAACTTGATTTTGGAGATCTCGCTCGAGAATTGTTCTCCTCAGAAAAATGATATCAAAGCAACCACTGTGGAGCTTCTGCAATGGCTCAAGGGAAGTTTGGTTCATGTGAAAAAGCTTTGTGTGAGGAGTGAGACTCTATTTCTCCATCCTCAGGGCTGTTCCATACAGCTTCAATGATTTTTTATTTATTTTATTTATTTATTTTATTTTATTAGATTTATATACCGCCCTTTCCCGAAGGACTCAGGGCGGTTTACAGGGTATTTAAAAACCAAACCAATACAAAATACAAAAGTTAAAAAACAATTAAAAAAGATTAAATTATCGCTAAAAATAAAAACCCCAGTTAAAAATTCTCAGCCTGGGCCGGAGAGCTCAAAGAGCCAGGTCTTCAGGTCCCGGCGGAATGAACGAAGGTCAGGGGCAGTCCTAAGCTCCACAGGCAGCTGGTTCCAGAGGGCAGGCACACCCACAGAGAAGGCCCTCCCCCTGGGTGTTATCCGCCGGCAATCCTTTACCGGTGGCACCCTGAGAAGACCCTCCCTGTGTGAGCGCACTGGACGAAGGGAACTTGATGCTGGCAGCAGGTGTTCCCTCAAATAACCCGGACCCAAGCCATTCAGGGCTTTATAGGTCATCACCAGCACCTTGAATCTCACCCGGAGGGCAACCGCAAGCCAATGCAGCTTGCAGTGTAGAGGTGTTACATGGGAGTATCGGGAAACCCCCATCACAACTCGCGCGGCCGCATTCTGCACCAGCTGAAGCCTCCGAGTGGTCCTCAAGGGCAGCCCCATGTAGAGACCGTTGCAGTAGTCTAAACGGGAGGTCACAAGCGCATGAGTGACTGTGCGTAGGGCATCTCGGTCCAGGTAGGGTCGCAACTGGCGCACCATGCAAACCTGGGCAAAAGCCCCCCTGGTCACGGCTCCTATATGGTCTGATGCATTTTCTCCTGTCCTTGAGATGGGAAGAAAGTACATTTTCCAGAGAACCAATGGCTCCACAGCCTACCTTTAGTATGTCTCAGAAGAGGCTAGTAAGTAGAGCTACAGTTAGCTTCTGCTTCTGCTGCTGCTATTGAAATCCATAGCAGACCTTTCAAGCAAACCATTGATGAACTTCTTTCAGGTGTGTTTTTAGTTTTAGTGTTTAGTTTTTCATGTTGTTAAAAACATTTGGTTTCCCTGCCCCTTTGTAAACTAGGGCAGCAACTCCTCAAATGAAAAAAACACCCTGAACCCTCTGTCCCATTTATATCTTTTTAAATCACCAGATTACAATACTTGATCTGTGGCTGCAGGTCTAGTGGGCAGGGACATCTTCCCATACTGTTGGCTTCACACAGAAACTCAGGGCTGGGCTGGTTAACTTAGTTCTGTTTTAAAAATATAAGCAAAAGTCTGTATAGTTCCCAGGATGTTGGAAAGGTCCTCCATGAAGTCATAGAATTTTACAGAATAACAGAAATGGGAGGAACTTTGGAGGTCTTCTAGTCCAACCACCTGCTCGAGCAGGAGAACCTAGGTCATTCCAGCCTCTTATTGAAAGCCTTCAGTGATGGAGCACCCACAACTTCTGAAGGCATGCCATTCCATTGGTTGATTGCTGCCACCATTTGGAAATTTCTCTCCTTGGTTAGTTTCTATCCATTGTTTCTTGTCTTGCTTTCTGGTGCTTTGGACAATAGTTTGAGCCCCTCGTCTCTGTAGGAATCCCTCAAATAGTGGAACACTGCTATCATGTCTCCCCTAGTCCTTATGTCAATATGACCAAGGCAAAATAAGTTGTAAGGGAAGTCCTTTTCTCAGGCAGCCAAAGCAGAAATGAACATAAAGACACTGAATCCTGCAGCTGAAATGGATTAGATAGACCCACAGTGGGCCAATTGTAACCCAGCAGGTCACCAATCTTACAAAGACAACACTTTCACGACATGTGAGAGAATTTCCTTGTTTTCCTACTGCTTTACACTCTGTAGCAAGTCATCTCGAGAAACCTGGAAGTTATGTAGGATGCTTTTGTTGACTACAGCTCGGCTTTCAACACCATTTTGCCGAGCATTCTCATCGAGAAGCTGACTGACTTGAAATTCTCCCCCGCCATCTGCGATTGGATTCAAGACTTTCTTAGGGATCGGTTATAAACAGTGAGGGTCGGCTCTGCTCTGTCCACCCCCCTGAAGCTTTGCACCGGCATGCCACAGGGCTGTGTGCTTAGCCCCTACCTGTACTCTTTATACACTTATGATTGTGTATCATCTGACCCATCCACTGCGATAATCAAGTTCGCAGATGATACAACTGTGGTGGGTCTTATTACAGGTGGGGATGAGACAGCATATAGGGCGGAGGTACAAAAACTATCCATATGGTGTAGTAACAACAACTTGCACCTAAACATCGGCAAGACGAAAGAGATGGTGTTAGACTTCCGTAGAAAAAAGGAGGAACCTGCCCCACTTTACATCGGGGAGGACTGTGTAGAGAGAGTTTCCTCCTTTAAATTTCTGGGAGTCTACCTCTGTGAAGATCTGACCTGGAAAGTTAACACAACCCAGGTGGCTAGAAAGGCCCAACAGAGGCTTCATTTTCTTAGGGTCTTGTGGAAGAACAGGGTAGAACAACAGCTAATGACCCTCTTTTACCGGTCTACTATAGAGATCGTCCTCTCGTATGGTATTGTGGTTTGGTATGCTGGTCTGACAGCCGCGGATAGGAAAGTATTACAGAGGGTAGTGAGCACAGCACAAGACATTGTGGGCTGTTCCCTGACACCACTGGATGACACCGCCAGGGCTCGTTGCCTTGGAAGAGTGAGGAAGATTCTCAGGGATGACTCACACCCTGGACGGTATCTCTTTACTCTCCTACCATCCGGTAGGAGATATAGGAATATAGCCAGCTGTACCAACAGGCTGAAAAATAGCTTTTATCCGTGGGCTGTTAGGCTTTTAAATGGGACATAATCTTATGCAGAATTGACTTGGGAGGCCGGTGTGTGGTGTAGTTGGTTCACATGGTGTGGTAGGATGGAGGGTTTGTTGTCACTGTGTGTTGGGGGGAGAGAGCACGGGGGGAGACTCAGCTAATCTCAATGTACACATGTTGTACTTTGACAATAAAGGTTTATTATTATTAAAACCCCACTTTTCTACCACACTTGTCTGGATGCACTTTCACCCTGCCTGAGCAGTGGGTTGGCAATGAGACGAAGGGTCCACCATAAGGATATGCTCTCTGCACAAGGTGCGCGGGGCATCTTCAAAGATGTGTGGATAAGCCCACAAAGGGAAGGACCCCATTCTCAATGGTCATGCATGTGATAGTATCTAGTGGAACACTGTTCAATAAAGATGCATAGGATTATTTGATCATTAGGTGTGAGAGACTGTGAGTGACAGGCAGAGCACACTCAGTTGGTATGAACAGGGACAGCACAGTCTTTTTTTTTTTTTGGATGGGGTTGAAGCTACAGGGAAGAAATGTTTGAGAGGGACTTTACCTTAATTGCATTATGTTTGCCTGGAGATTTACTGTTGTAGTTTGTAAGTTTATGTGTTTACCCGTTTAAATATTGTACAGTATGCCTTTCTGAAATCTATATGACACTTACTTCTTTGCCAGTAAATGAGGTTGACATTTAAGGCACTTGTTCCTGATGATGCCTGAATTAATGTTCTACATATTAATATTCTTTCTTTCTTTCTTTCAGTCTCACACAATCGCTATGATTCCTCTAAATCAAGTACATACAAGCCAAATGGAACTGAAATTACCTTAACATATGCCCGAGGATATGTTAAGGGTGTCCTTAGCCAGGACATTGTCAGAGTAAGTGCTAAGAGGGTGATAATCATTTGAACTCCTGAAGGAAGAAAACGGAGAAAGTGCTTTCCTACCATCTGGCACATCCAGGTTATTCACAGGTCTTGAAAAGTGGACCAGGGGGCCACAAATAAAGAGGCTCTCAAATGTTTGTATTGTGGCACTTTGACCACAGTTAGTGGGATTGATGCAAAAATGACTCAACTATACACAAAAGTATACGTGGGTGTCTATGGGTGAGGTGGGGATAAAGAAAGATAAAGATAAAGAATTAAGAGTTATTTTTATTCAACTGATTGTTCCATAGCAGTTTGTTCCTTTGTGTGTACTTTTCTCTAGGTTGCTGATATTCCCATCATCCAACTCTTCGCAGAAGCTGTAGCACTACCTACCAGACCTTTCATATATGCTCAGTTTGATGGAGTGCTTGGTATGGGCTACCCCAACCAGGCCATTGATGGGGTTATCCCAGTTTTTGATAAGATAATGTCCGAAAAGGTCTTGTCAGAAAAAGTCTTCTCTGTCTACTATAGCAGGTCAGTTTTGTTTAGGAATATAAAACTCACATTTCAGATTACTGGGATCAATGCATAATTTGATTGTGCTTTAAGTTCATTGTCAGAGAGTAATTATTTTTTTCAGAAAATGTCCTGTGCATAGATATGCTTGATTTTTTTGAAGACAATACTTGGATGTGTGCCTTAACTTGTCCCAAAGTTCACAAATAGTCAATCCTAGAGTGTTGCCTAAACCAGTGTCTGAAGCTTCTTTTAAGAGTTTGAATGGGGGCTCACAGAGTCCTCTTTTATTTTTGAACTGTGAATCACAGGTGATTTCAATAAATTCTCATTGGCAATCGGACTTTTGCTCTAAGCTTGAGTATTTTTGTTGGAAATACTGAATGCTTCAGAAGTCTTGGCTTAAAAGCAAAATGGCTCTCCTTCATAGTCTTTTAATGACAAAGCTTGTTAAACCTGGTGCACAGAAGTGAGCAAGAATAAAATGACTGTTTTGTGATTTTTTTTTCCTTTGGCCTAGACACTCAAATTCGAACACTGGAGGAGAGATTATCCTGGGTGGCAGTGATCCCTCTTACTACACTGGAGACTTTCACTATGTCAATATTAGCAGAGAAGGCTACTGGCATGTTGGTCTTAATGGGTAGGTTCCGTGTAATGTCAGAATAATAAAATCAAGACTCAAAGGGGAAGTCACTTGAGTCAACTAAAGATATGAAACATTAATTGCATTTTGGAAGTCAGCTTTTCCCAAGATGACTGTCTTTTATGAGATGCTAACAATAGGTTCCTCTTACAAACTATTGTGATATGCAGATCAAAGGAGTTCAAGACTTGGTTCCAAGTTTTTTTCATTTGGACATACATGAGGCTTATTCTTCAAAAGTACAGGAATGTCTTAACGCTCTTTTGCTTTCTCTGCAGTGTTTCTATAGAAAATGATATAGTACTTTGTCATGACGGATGCACAGCATTTATAGATACCGGCTCTTCCTTTATCTCTGGACCAGCCAGTTCAGTATCTGTACTGATGAAAACCATAGGAGCTACTTTGGAAGAAGATGGTGTAAGAAATCTGAGCATAACATTCTAAAACTTTGTCCTCTTTTCTAATCATGGGAAAAAGGAATCTAAAAAATATTTTATTTTATTTTTTTATTTTAATTCCATTTATATCCCGCCCTTCTCCGAAGACTCAGGGCGGCTTACAAGCTTAGCAGTAGCCTTCATTCTATGTATATGCCTGCTTATTAGGGCTTTCACACACACCCCAAGCGGCATTATTACAAAGTCAGCTTAATTGCCCCCAACAATCTGGGTCCTCATTTTACCTACCTCGGAAGGATGGAAGGCTGAGTCAACCTTGAGCCTGGTGGGACTCGAACCTGCACTAATTGCAGGCAGCTGGTGTTACTTAAGGAGGCATTAGCCCACTGCTCCACCAAGGCTCTGCAATGAGATATGAAACACATTTGATTTCCAGTCTCTTTCATGTAATGTCCAGGTTCCCTAGTGCTTAAAATTTTTAGTGTCCAACTTTAGCAATTTTTCCTTTTTGGGGAAAAAAACCTTCATCGGTTTACTCAAAAGTGTAAAGCCTAGTTTCAACTGCAAGGTTGCTTAAGAGAAATCTAGATTAAAATCTGGATAGGAAGGAGAGAGTCCCATTGGAATTGGAAAAAATATTTTAGGTGGTTCCCCATCTTGATAACTTCTCTATAGTGATGGGAAAAGCTGACGTAAGATCTTCTCTTACTTGAAGCACTGTGACTTATAACATAGGAATTAAAAGATTTTCTGTCCTATATTTCCTTTATTCTCTCACAGTATGTCATTGAATGTAAACAAATTCATTTGCTGCCTGATATTTCCTTCCATCTCGGAGATATGACCTACTCACTCAGCAGTTCTACCTATGTTCTCAAGGTAAGATCTGGAGCCAGGAACAAACATGGGTGAACACCAATGTTTAGATACTCTCAGGCCTCGTCCGGAGTGCAGGAAAATCAAGCAACCGAGACGAGTGCCGAGTTCTCAGGAACAGTTTATTGACAAGAAACAAACAAACTCCAAAGGAAATAAAGCCAGCGTTGGCTGCTACCCGCAACCAATGCTGTTAAATACACGTTGCACGTACACGCCCACGCCCCACCCGACCGCACCCATGTCCGCCCAACCCATACTTAACGACCACTCCTCCCAGTGACAGCCTTTCCTGTCCCATCCCGGCATCCGGCACCCATCACCCCCCAGGTAAGCGTCCTCGCACAATCCCGCTCCACCATTACCAGACCCCACCTCCGCACCCCTTCCCTGGGTCGGCACCTCCCACCCCCGTTCCCCAGACACCGCCCCACCCAGCCCCGGGACCCTGCAACACAATGCCGCCAGCACTGCCGGAACACAGGCTGCGTCCCTCCGCCCCGCACCCAGGCGCTCGCAGGGTCCAGGTGTCTCGGCGGCCGACCTTACAGCTGGCCTAGGGTCCGCTTCAGCAGCCGGCTTCTCAGCTGCCGACCGCCCAGCTGGCCCAGAGTCCGCTTCGGCAGCCTGTCTCTCGGCTGCCCTAAGCCCAGGGCTCCACGAGGCCACCGTCACTGGAAAGGGGAGGGCAGGCTGTTGTGCGCGTACGCATGCCGCCAAAGCTCCAGCCGCCCCAGTGTGTGCACGCGCGCGGCTCCCAGCCAGCCGCACATCCCGATGTCGCCGCTGCTGTAGTGCCGATGAAGGAGCGGCTTGCCTTCGGTCGGGGACGTTGGCGTGGGCGAGCAAATGTGGAGCTGGTGAGGGACGAGCCTGGGGTGCCGCGGAGTGTCAAGCCTGAGGGGCGCGACAGATACAGTAAAACGTGGAGGGTCAAAGGTGTGAAAAAATAAACTTTGGAGGGATTTTTGAGAGCTGGTGATTAAATCAAAGGTGTAACAGCCATTGGGAAGCAGTTCACGATGCTGCATTATTAGGTATTACTCAGGCATCTTGCTGATTTACTTCCTTTTGGTTGCATTGTTTTCTCTGCAGTATTCAGACAATGAGGAAGGGTTCTGCACTGTGGCATTTTCAGGTATTGACATTCCTCCTCCTCTCGGCCCTCTCTGGGTTCTGGGTGCAACTTTTATTAAGCAGTACTACATTGAATTTGACCGGCAGAACAATCGGATCGGTTTTGCTACATCGTTCTGACAAGTCCCACTTTGGAAAATGCTCACATTTGAGAGATTGAACTTTGAAAGAGAATCGCTTGATAACAGATTCTATTATACAGTAAACATTTGGGTTCCTCTTAGTTGTAACATTTTGAACCCCTTAATTTCTTTCTTAAAAACACAGATAATTACAAAGGACTTTCAGTTTATTTTGCATTTAAACTCATTTCTGCTTAGCTTCATCTGCTGGATGAATCATTTTGCAATGTCACCATGGCTTGGATTAGTATCAAACTAACTTCCAAATATTAGCTCCATTTGAAGATGCTGGTTTAGGATACAGACGTCACCTCCCTGTGATGTCCATAGTCTGTCTTCATTTTCTTACAAGTGTCATGCAGAGACTCCAGAGTGAAACTTCATCCTCCTACTGAAGAGAACTAAAATCTTTTGGTTCCGCCTATATTCTGATCACAACATTAAATGGGCCTTTTCCCACTTTGTGACCTTCAGAAAGATAGTATTATAGGAAAAGACAAATGTATTGCAATGCATGAAATGTGGCGTAATTGTTACTTGTCTATAAACTGGATAATCAATCAGAGATATTATCTTCCTGAAAATAATACGGCTTAAGGCAGCATGAAGCAAAAAACAGTGCTTCTCACATTGATCCTATTATTCTTCAAAATGCTACAATGTTTCACTTTTTTGTTACAGATTGAAAAATCCATTACTTTGAAACCAGAAATGTTTTCCACTACTTTTAGGTTGGGTCATTTCTATATAACAAAAAAAAAAGGGCATACAGATTCAAAGGGCAAAATGTGATTCAGTGAACATATGAATCCATCCTTAGCACTTGATAGGAATCTCTTGAAGCAGCTTTGCCTTTTCCTGGGACCAAAAACAGCCACACAATCCTGGAACGAGATGAGTTTACTTTAAGGTGTTCTCAACAGGTGCTATAAGTGTACCCATATGTTCTCAGAATGCCATTTTACCCTATAGCCACATCTCTGCATGCACGGGCAAAGATGCATATACAGACTTACATACATTTATGAACGGTTCCTAACAATTTCCAAACTCTTTAATTTTGTGCTTATCTTTAATTTGGATATCCTCAAATGAAACACTGTCCTCTATGTGCAGTCACATGATGTTTCAACATGTATCACTCCTTTTTACCTCAAGGTTTATTTTAATGCTTTTTAATTTAATAAAGATTATCTATCTATAAAAAAGAAACAGAAGACTTTTGTGAAGATCTTTTATCTTTGTTTTTTGGTAGTTTTACACTAAATATGCGTCATTCCACTTTCCTTGCCTCATGGAGGAAAAGATTACAGTATTTTTATATTTAAATTTAACCTTTCCCTCCGTGAAAGGGGACTTCAGGCTTGGAATCTTATACTGTCCTTTCACAACCAGAAATGTCCCCAAATCCCTGGGAGAAGATATATGGTCAGCACAGATTTAATCACATTCACAGGGGCTTCCCTGAATCACAGTTTTGCTATTAGAGCGGAAAGTCGGTTATGTTCAAGTTAATAATGGCTACTATTTGACAGGAAACGTAGTGTGCAACGCCCATCAACCAAAATCAGTTTGCAGATTTAAAGGAATTCCTTCCATCAGTCTGAGAGGAAAAGCTGCCTCTCTCTTGTTCCCTGGAATAAAAGTTCAATTATTTAGTAATGGAAATATAGAATGGCTTTTCCAATAGTTCTTGTTCATCTTCCCATCTAAGAATCTCTTAGATATTATTCTATATAATTTATCACAGCAGAAATTTGCTGCTAAGTCTAATTACCACTTTCTTTATTTACCTGCCTTTATTTACCTGCCTTTATTTACCTGCCTTTAAATAAGGATGATCTCAGGTTGGAGGGATTTAGCTGGCTTTGACTAAGATGGATTTGAGTCCAAACCAACAAACCAGATTTTACACCCTAAATATGGTGGGATGTAATTCTCCAGAATTAAATCACTGCTGAGTATTTCTATCACCTAAACCATCCATTATCACCTCTACCAATAAGTGACAGGACAATTTCCTGTCTGCCAATGTGTATGACCTAAAGATGATTTTGGAAGGAAGCCACTAGTGACCTGCAACCAGGAGATATTAGCAATTCACACTATTCCCAACAAGGCAATTAAGCAAACTGAGCCCCACAAAGAAAATAGGACAATTATAGCAGTTCTAATAAAAGTAATTAGACTCATTCCATTTTAAGAAGGGAGGGGGAAAATAATTCTCTGTAGCTTGATGACACTTATTCAATTAATTGAGTCTGAGTTAGTTAGCTGGATATTTAGGATTTTTTTTCTCCCCTGTACAAAATCACATACTGTACTTTGAACGAAATTTACTTCAAAGTATTTTTTTTGCAGTATGTTAACATTTTCCTTAATCAAGATTTAGTGGTTACAATATACTGAATCTTGTTCCCACAAAAAACTTTTGAGGAGAACCAGCTTCTTGCCATTTCTCTTTAAATGCAACTATGTTCACTCATTATATTTCTCTACAAACAAATAAGATCCCTGTTATATGGAAAATTAACATGCTGGACAGAGGGGAGGATTTTAATGAAGGTGGCTATTGATAGATCATCAAAATAAGAACAGCAAAACTACAGAATGAAAAAGGAATAGGCATCTGCATATGATGATAAATATACAGATACATTCTGGCATAATTGTTATTTAAATAAACGAATAACAGAATTCATTATACTGAGGAAGACTAACATGATGGCCACCTTTGAAACTGAGGACTTATGGCAAACTTCAGAATGCATTTATACTTATTAGATTGATTTTTAAACCAGATATGATCTTGAATAACTATTTGCAGAGTAAGGCATCTAGACCAAGGTATTCTTTAATAGGTCAGTTGTTGGAATTTTTAATGTGTCTGTTTTCTACATTCAGTCATGAGAATTTTTCCTGCTCACTCCTCCAAGTGATACAGACCAAAAGACACACATTAAGCACATCTTCTGTTGCTTCTGAAAGCTACTAGGTTTCAATCCACTGAAAATGGCAGCTTTCAAAAAACTGAACTATTTCAGTTGCAGTTTACATAATTGAAAACACTGACCATCAATAATAGGACCACGTGCTACTACATTACTCTTGGCATAGCTTTTAATCATAGGTCACTTACCTTTAGGTCACTTTTCACCACTCCAAAATAATTTCTTGATCTATGTAATCTCATGTATTGTTTATATTTAGCAGTTGAAATTATTTCTACCTTTTGCAAAAAAAGAGTGACATCTCAGTTTTCCACTGTAAAATTATGAATCATATCTCTTTTCCCACTGACAACAAATCTTGCCTTATTGCATCTCCCCAAATTCAGCTCAAGTACCATTTTATCTACATGTCTTTTAAGGGAAAGGATAGCTCAGCAGCCACTCTCGTATTTGTTGCTATGCCCCACAAATATACACCATCCAAGTAATTCTACTTCAAGTACAGCTAGGATTGATCTGGAGTGTTTTGACTGTAAATCTTACCATTGTCTTCACTCATATTGTAACCCACAGAAACAAAGCTAGAGCAAAACTGACAAGATTTATCTCTGGTCCCCTTTTCTCTGCAATTATTTTATGGTTGAAATGATGGGAAAATATTAATTTTTCTTTTTTGTGTAGCGAAACCGCGCCCACCCAATTGCCAGCAATGGAAAAGTAGTCACAATATGTCACGACACGTCATGTGATGCTGCGAGTTTGACAACACTGGTGTAGGAGGAATGGGCTTGACAGAACTGTTTTTGTGGATCCAGGACTGTCCTTTTTCCCTTCATAAAGAACAAATGCAATAGAGGTAGTCCTTGACTTGTGACCATTTGTTCAATGACCGAGTTATAATAGCATTGAAAAAAGTGACTTAAGACTGATCCTTACTTATGACGGTTGCAGTGTCCACATGGTCACATAAAAATTAATGCATTTAGCAACTGGCATAGATTTACAAAAAGTTGCAATGACCTGGGTTATGATCACCACTTAATGACTTTCCAGGGTGCTCCAGGTCTCCAAGCTGAGCATAGCAATAGGGGGAAAACCCGGTTTGAAGCAATCAGACTTCCTACTGTCCTACGAGTCTATGGAGATTGTCAGTCATACAGGTCATGGTTGCCCCAAAGGTGCTTTTTCAGGAGGCAACTGGCTTTGTTTTTCTTTGCACTACTCAGGTGAACCTGAGGACACAGATAATCCTCCAGATGACCCCAACGACCCTCTAAAACAGACATGTCAAACTCGCAACATCACGTGACATCACTCAATGTATCAGAGCTTTTTCCCTATTGCCTGCAATGGGGTGGGTGTGGTTTCCTGGTGACATGTTTGGCCCGTGGGCTGGCAGTTTGACACCCTTGCTCCGTTATTGTTAGCTGCGAAGTCGTGTCCGACCCATCGCGACCCTATGGACAACGTTCCTCCAGGCCTTCCTGTCCTCTACCATCTTCTGGAGTCCATTTAAGCTCACGCCTACTGCTTCAGTGACTCCATCCAGCCACCTCATTCTCTGTCGTCCCCTTCTTCTATTGCCCTCAATCTTTCCCACCATTAGGCTCTTCTCCAGTGAATCCTTCCTTCTCATTAGGTGGCCAAAGTATTTGAGTTTTAGCTTCAGGATCTGGCCTTCTAAAGAGCAGTCAGGGTTGATCTCCTCTAGGACTGACCGGTTTGATCACTTTGCAGTCCAAGGGACTCACAGGAGTCTTCTCCAGCACCATAGTTCAAAGGCCTCAATTCTTTGGCGCTCAGCCTTTTTTATGGTCCAACTTTCACTGCCATACATTGCAACTGGGAAGACCATAGCCTTGACTATATGCACTTTTGTTGACAGGGTGATGTCTCTGCTTTTTAGTGTGCTGTCTAGATTTGCCATGGCTTTCCTCCCAAGGAGCAAGTGCCTTATAATTTCTTGGCTACAGTCCCCATCTGCAGTGATCTTGGAGCCCAGGAAAATAATATCTGTCACTACCTCCATTTCTTCCCCATCTATTTGCCAAGAATTGAGAGGGCCGGATGCCATGATCTTGGTTTTCTTAATGTTAAGTTTCAACCAAGTTCTGCACTCTCCTTCTTCACCCGCAACAAGAGGCTCTTTAGTTCTTCTTCACTTTTTGCCAGTAGAGTAGTATCATCTGTATATCTTAGGTTGTTGATATTTCTTCCAGCAATCTTAATTCCAACTTTTGATTCATCTAGCCCTGCCTTTCTCATGATGTGCTCGTATACAGCCTTGCTGGATTCCTTTTCCAATTTTGAACCAATCAGTGGTTCCGTGTCCAGTTCTCACTGTTGCTTCTTGGCCCACATATAGGTTTCTCAAGAGACAAATAAGATGGGGATGGCAAGGCGTCGCCAGAGGCAGCCATTTTCTGGCTGTTAGCCTCGCGGCTCCATAGAGCCGCCGAAAACAGCGCCGATCAGCTGTTTCGGCGGCTCAGAAGCCCCCACCTCGGGAGAAGAGGAGGGGGTGAGCGTCCAGATAGGGGTAGAGCTCTCCGGGGCCGCAAGAGTTTTTGTGGCGGAAGGATTGAGCCCCCCTGAAACCTGGGCATGCTCTGGACTGCGAGGCGCCTCTGCTCCGGGTTTTTTGGAACAGAACAGGGCGTTCGCAACCATCCCTGCTAACAAGGAAGAGCCTTTGAGAACGAGGACGCAGGCAGAGTGATGCAGGAGATTTTGGTGAAGATGGTGTTTTGATCTTTAACTCAATGGACTTTGCTGAACTTGTAAGTGAAAGTGCATAACTAACAATAGTGGGTGAAAATGGCGGCTATATCTTTTAAAGTTCCTGCTTTGGTGCAGCAGTCTTTGGTGAAAACTTTATTGTCCCCTGCATCCGTATCTGCATCAGCTTTTACAGTAAAAGATTTGCAGAATCTGCTGCAAGAGACTATGGAAAAGCAAATGCAACAATTTGTTGAGATAATGGAGAAAAAGTTGGAGGAGAAGTTTACAGAGAAATTAACAGAAATGAGAGCAGACATTACATCTGCAATGTTAAGTATGGCTAAAAGCATTGAGATTTTGGATGAAAGAGTGGAAGATCTTGCTCAAAATGATACTAGACTGGAAGCCAAAATGACAGAAACTGAAAATGTGATAGAGAAAATGGATTATGATTTGATTTCGACACAGTATTATCAGATGGAGTTTGCTTTAAGAATCAGAGGCCTAAAAGAAAATCCTAAGGAAAATTTGAAGAAAATGGTTTCTGAGGCTTTAGAAGGGGTGTTGGAGCGACCAGCAGATGAAATAATGGAAGATATAGCGTATATACTTGAGTATAAGCCGAATTTTTCAGCCCACTTTTTGGGCTGAAAAATTCCACTTCGGCTTATACTCCAGTCAACAAAAAAAACTTACCGAGGACTTGTGCGCGGCCGAGGCTTTGGTGCTTCCGGGATTGCGCGCACCTCTCCCAAGCCACCGCCGTCCGGAGACCTGCCGAAGTTTGGGGAGGTTTGGGGAGGTGCGCGCGCACCTCCCCAAACGTCAGCAGGTCTCCGGATCTCCGTGCCTTGCCTGCCTGCTTCTTTCCGCTGCGGAAAGAAGCAGGCAGGCAAGGCACGGAGATCCGGAGACCTGCCGACGTTTGGGGAGGTTTGGGGAGGAGATCCGGAGACCTGCTGACGTTTGGGGAGGTTTGGGCACCTCCCCAAACGTCGGCAGGTCTCCGGATCTCCGTGCCTTGCCTGCCTGCTTCTTTCCGCTGCGGAAAGAAGCAGGCAGGCAAGGCACGGAGATCCGGAGACCTGCCGACGTTTGGGGAGGTTTGGGGAGGTGCCCAAACCTCCCCAAACGTCAGCAGGTCTCTGGATCTCCGTGACCTGCCTGCCTGCTTCTTTCCGCTGCGGAAAGAAGCAGGCAGGCAGGGCACGGAGATCTGGAGACCTGCTGACGTTTGGGGAGGTTTGGGGAGGTGCGCGCGCACCTCCCCAAATCTCCCCAAACTTCGGCAGGTCTCCGGACGGCGGCGGCTTGGGAGAGGTGCGCGCGATCCTGGAAGCACTGAAGCCTCAGCCGCGCGCAAGTCCTCGGTAAGCTCCGGGCGGTCACTTGCTTCGCGTCTCCTGAGGGAAGGGGGGGGCGACTGGAGCAGGCGTGTTTCCTCGCCTGCTGGGCGCCGCGATTTGCCCGGGGAACGCGCGGGCCCCGAATGGCAGCGTGGAGCGAGGAAGCGGACAGCCAGGGCTTCCCCGAGAGCCGCGGCCACACAGGGTATTCCTGTGTATTCAGGCTTGCAAAATGGCGGATTGAGCCTCTGCTGGCGGCGGAGGCTTGCAGAACGGCGGATCGGCTTATACTCGAGTCACGAACTTTTTCCAGTTTTTGGGGGTGAAAATGGGGGTCTCGGCTTATACTCGAGTCGGCTTATACTCAAGTATATACGGTAGATAAAATCTTCCGTGTTAATTCGTGGATTGCAAGACAAAGGAAATTACCCAGAGATGTGGTCGTTTATTTTACAAAGAGAAAGACTAGAAATGAAGTTATCCAGGCCTCCTACAATATTGATTTTGTAATTGCTGAGCAAAAAGTTCTGATTTTAAAAGAGATCCCTGCAAGAATTTTAAGAAAAAGGAAGGAATTTGCTTTTTTGACACAAGAATTGAGACGACATGATATCAAGTTTAGATGGCAGGCCTCTGGTAGCGCTACCACGCCGAATGGCGGCGTTCTGAATCCGCCTGATCCTGGGAAGCGTCAAAACACCCGGAGGCAGCGAAAATCAGCTGTTCCGCGGCGTTGGAGCTTCTTCCTCGGGAGAAGAGGGAGAGGCGAGCCTGCCTGGGTAGAGGTAGAGCTCCCCTGCGATTCTCCCAAGCAGTTTGGGGGATAACAGGGTGAGCCCCCTCGGAGCCCAGGCTTTCTCCGCTCCCAGGACGTCTTCGCTCCAAAAGGAGTGGAACCAGACGCGACAACTACACCTGCTGCTTAGAGGGGACTGTGAGTATTTTGTTCCTTTGGAAAGCAGGCAGAGCAAAGCAGGAAGATCTGAATTTATAAATTGGATTTCAACTTTAACTCAGTTTCATTATCTTCTTCAAGTTTCAAGTTTGAAATGGAGTAAAAATGGCGCTGGAATGTTTCTCTCCTGTGTGAAGAGACTGTGTTTGAAAATTGTTATATTTTGCTACAAAGCAAGAGATACAATTTGCAACTGACTTTATCCAGTATCGGATTTTGTGTATTTGAAAGCCTGTTCCCTATTCTTCTTATTGAAGATTAAGAACTTTGAGAGAATTGTTATTTCTTCTCCCCCCCCCTTTTTTTCTTTTGAACTCTGATTCTGCTGGGTGAAAGAGGAAATTGAAACTTAAGAGATGGCTGCGAGACGTGGGGGAGGGCCCCCGCTTTCTAAGAATGTTATCTCCTCACCTATATCACAAGCTGCAGTGCAGACTTCGATGAAACCTACAGTACAACCACCCTCTCCCCCACCTCCTGCATTTACACTGACAGACATCCAGCAAGTTGTGATGCAGTCAACGCAAGTTTTGCAACAAGAAATAAAGAATCAAAACAACTAGATGAGGGAAGATATAGTGTTTGCACTCCAGGGCTTAGCTGCACATATAGAACGCCAGGATGTTCGTGTGGATTCAGTTATGGAGTATGTGGAGAACTTGGAAAATAAAATTATTGATGCTGAACAGAAGATTGATAGAGCAGAGGCCAAGATTGACAGAACAGAAAACGAGGTTATTATATCAGAATATAAGAACATGGAGTTTGCTTTGTGTATCAGAGGCCTCAAAGAGAATCCTAAAGAAAATCTGGAATGGGAAATAGCACAAGCAGTGGCTCGTTTTGAAATGGGAACCTGAAGAACTACTTAAGGAAATGGATAAGATATTTAGGGTTAACTCCTGGATTGCTAGGCAAAAAAGTCTACCTAGAGATGTAGTGATTTATTTTTCCAGGAGATCAACCAGAAATTCTATTATCCAGGCTTTTTATCGGGAAAAATTTCAGATTGCAGGCCAAGATATTATGATTCTAAAGGAGATACCTTCAAAAATTCTTAGAAAGAGGAAAGACTTTGCCTTTTTGTCTGATGAACTTAAGAAGCGACAAATCCAGTTCAGATGGGAAATACCTATTGGAATTGTGGTAAATTATGCAGGGACCAGATACAGACTGGATACAATCTTAAAAGCAAAAGATTTCTACACTAAGGTCCTGAAAGCAGGTTTACCACCATCTCCCCGAATTAAAAGAACAGAAGCTAGACAAGATGATAAACAATTGAGTGAAGGGGCAATGTTACTGCCCCTTGAGGAGACGCAGAAACCGGAGGCCATGGAGCAGAGTTTGGCATTAAAGGAAGATCTAAAAGAACAGAGGATGACAAGAGCTGCACATAAGCGTATGGAAAAAGAGCAAAAACAAAAGCCTGTAACTGGTCCAGCTACACAAGATGTGGTTGTTTCAGAGCCTGTGGGAGGAGCACATCCTAAGAGAGCAACAGCTGATCTTCAGGCCTTGTTCCAAAGGCTTATGGTCACCAGAGATGGTGAAGTTCCTGACATGGAATGTTAATGGCTTAAATTCACCACAGAAAAGAAAGTATTTTTTTATCTGAAACAACATAAAAATGACATTGTTTGCTTACAAGAGACACATATTGCATTAAAAGATCAAAAATATTTGATTAATTCCCGATTGGGAACCCATTTTGCATCTTTTGCTCCGGACAAGAAGGCTGGAGTGGTTATTTACTTAAGAAAAGACTTTTCAGCAAGATTGATTGAATCGGATAAACAAGGGAGATATGTTAGTATTGAATTAACATTACAAAGAAAGAAAGTTCTTCTTATTGGATTATATGCTCCAAATCAGCAACAGCAAAAAAAAAAAAATAAATTTTTACATCAGAGACTAATTGAACTGGATTACAAATCTGTTATTATGATGGGGGACTGGAATGGGGTTTTGGTGCCATCTGAAGATAAGAAGGGATCTTCTAAAAACTTTTTTAATTCAAAATTGCCTAAAGCTTTTTTTGATTTGAAGGAAGATCTGGAATTAAGAGATGTATGGCGGGAAAGGAATATGAGAGAGAGAGATTTTACTTTTTTTCCGGATAGACACAAATCTTTTTCAAGGATTGACTTCATTTTGATTACTACTGATCTTTCCTCTTTGGTTAAGAACGTTAAGATTTTTCCTAGGACAATGTCTGACCATAGTCCTGTTTGGTTGGAGTTCTTTGCTGAAGACACTAGTAGGAGATCCTGGAGGCTGAATGAGAATTTATTTACAAATGACTTGTTCTTGCAGAAATGTAGAGAACATATGAAAGAATTTTTTGTCATGAATATGCATAAAGGTACCTCGACGGAAATGGTTTGGGATGCTAGTAAAGCCTATATGAGAGGGGTTTTGATTTATATGAATAATGCTTATAGGCGTAAGCAAGTGCAAAAACGTTTAGATATTGAGGAAGAGATTAAAACTAAGGAGAAAAAGTTCATTTTGAATCCATTGGATAATAATTTAAAGATCTCAATACATTTATTGAAAGAACAATTTAATATGCTATTGGCTGATCAAGTAGCAACTAATTTGCGTTATGCCAAACACAATACTTTTTGTAACGCCAACAAGCCTGGTAGATGGTTGGCTTATCAATTAAGGAAGAAACAGAAATTACGTACTATAGATAAAATAGAATATAAAGGAAAAGAAGTCTACCAACAAAATTTGATTAAGAGGAGTTTTCTAGATTTTTACTCGAAATTATATTCTAAAGAGAATATACAAGCTTTAGATGTAGACAAGTATTTACAGGGAGCTCATTTTCCAAGACTTTCACAAGAACAACAACTTGAGATGAATTGCTCAATTACATCAGAAGAAATTTCTTTAGCTATTAAACAGTTGAAATTGGGCAAAGCTCCGGGAACAGATGGATTAACAACAATTTATTATAAAAAGTTGTTGCCTGAAATGATTGAACCCTTAAAGATTTTGTTTAACGAAATTCAGACTGGAGGCGCAGTTCCTCCATCATGGAGGACAGCTTTTGTATCGTTGATCCCAAAGGAGGATCAAGATCTTACTCAACCTAAAAATTATAGACCTATATCGCTTTTAAATACAGATTATAAGATTTTTGCTAAAGTATTGGCTAATAGATTAATGCAAGTTTTGAAACAAATGATTCATAGTGATCAATCGGGATTTATATCTGGGAGGTATATGAAATATAATGTAAGACAAATTGTTAACTTGCTTGAATATTTGGATAAGAATATTTGGATAAGAATATTTGGATAAGAATATTTGGATAATATTTGGATAAGAACCAAGTCTCTGCAGCATTGATATTTTTGGATGCAGAGAAAGCCTTTGACCAATTGAATTGGCAATTTTTATTAAGAGTTGTTGAGGAGATGAATTTTGGAGAAGGTTTTCTACATGCTATTAAAGCTATATATCAACAACAAACTGCACAAATTATAGTTAATGGGGGATTAACAGAGACTTTTAAAATTGAAAAAGGTACAAGGCAGGGTTGCCCCCTATCACCATTATTGTTTGTTTTAACATTAGAGATTTTACTAATTAAAATTCGAGAGTCCTCTTTGATAAAGGGAATTAAAATAAAACAGAATGATTATAGATTGAGAGCTTTTGCTGATGACTTGGTTGTGACAGCATCCCAACCGTTACAGTTGGTTATAGACTTGATGGAAATTATAACTCAGTATGGTAAGGTTTCTGGGTTTAAGGTGAATAGTAATAAGACGAAGATACTATCCAAGAATTTATCTATGAGTGAAAGGGATATGTTATCTAAATTAACAGGTTTTGAAATAGTGAAGAAGGTTAAATATCTAGGAGTATATATTGCAGCCTCAAATGTAAAATTGTATAAGAATAATTATGAAGCACTATGTTTGAAGATACAAAGGGACTTAAATAATTGGAAAAAATTACAATTATCATTACTGGGAAGAATTGCAGTTGTTAAAATGAATGTTCTACCAAAGTTTCTCTTTCTGTTTCAGATGATACTTATATTGAAAAAGGATGCCAACCTTGATCAATGGCAGAAGGGTATTAACGAATTTATCTGGGCGGGGAAAAAACCAAGAGTTAAATTCAAGATTTTACAAGATGCCAGGGAAAGAGGGGGACTCAAGGCGTCGAATTTGAAATTGTATTATGATGCGGTTGCCTTGACCTGGGTTAGTGATTGGCTTAATCTAACTAACAAGAGAATACTTCATCTTGAGGGATGGGATTTGGTATATGGATGGCATGCATACTTGCTTTATGATAAGAAGGTAGACAGGGCTTTTAAATCCCATATTCTTAGAAGTGCTTTATTGCGTGTCTGGAAAAAGTATTATTATAAGTTAAATTATAAAATACCGATTTGGGGAATTCCTGGACACACCATAGAGGGCGTATCTATGGGAGTGAGTATGGATATGGTTTCTTATAAGGAACTACTTAGATTGCAAGGGAATGATTGGCAACTTAAACCAGTAGAGGAGTTAAGACAAGAAAACATAAGTTACTCTTGGTTTCAATATACCCAATTTAAAGCTAGGTGGAAGTCAGATCAAAAGGTTGGCATCACAACTACAGATCAAAATTTAGTAAAGCAAATTAGAGATTCAAATTGTGCACATATAAAGAGGATATATAATGCTTTAATTGAATTGGATTCGGAAACGGAACTGGTTAAAGACTGCATGATAAAGTGGGCACAAAATATTCAGGAACCAATTTCGCTGGACACCTGGGAGATAATTTGGGTCAGAAATGTTAAATTTACCCAGGCTCAAAATTTAAGAGAAATTTTTTATAAAATGTTTTATAGATGGCATCTGGATCCCAAGAAGCTGTCCAATATGTATCCTAATGTACAGTCTAAATGCTGGAGGTGTGGTAGTTTAGAAGCTACCTATTTTCACATGTGGTGGACTTGTAGAAATATAAAAGCTTTTTGGATTAAAATTTGGTGGAACATTCGAAAGATTTTTAAGAGAAAGATAAAGTTCTCCCCGCAATTGTTTTTATTGGGCATTGTTGTAGATTGTGATGTTAAAGAAATTAACTTGATGTTGAACATGATAACAGCAGCACGGTTACTGGTGGGACAATATTGGAAGAAGGATAGTTTGCCCACTGTAGAAGAATGGGTGTTTAAAGTTTCGAATCTTGCAGAAATGTAAGATTTCTGCTTATCTGAAGGATCATTTACAGGAAAGATATATTTCAGTTTGGAGGAGATGGATAAATTATATTCAAAACAAATATGGGACCAAAAAGTACCATTTAGCTTATGAGTAGATTTTAGTGGGATATTGTTATTGGTACGTTGTTTGTAGTTATGTTAAAAGAGAGTTAAAGCGCATTATGAATTTGGTTAATTGTATATTATGCATAATTTTTATTTAGAATATGATTACTGTAACTATAATCCTGTATTTAGCTCTGGGAAGTGGGGGAGGGGAAGTGGGGGGGGTTTGGGGTGGGAGGGATTTGGGGATATATTGTAAAATTTTGTTTTTGTAAAACTCTTTAATAATAAAAAAAAAAGTTTAGATGGCAAATACCAGTGGGTATGGTGGTGACCTATGAAGGTATGAGGCATTGTTTTACCACGGTGACTCAGGCACGTGATTTTTACAGTAATGTTTTAAAAGCAGCCCCCATACCATCTTTGGAATCTACAAAGAAAAAAGGTGATAGAGAGTCTCAAGGTTCCAGAGAGAATCCACAAGATGCTGAAGGGTTAATGCAGACAGATGTGAAAGTCACAGGAGTGGGTCAAACTTCATCACCACTGGAGAAGGCCAAAAATTGGAAGAGGCGTGCTGTTTCTGGAAGAATGAATCAAGCCTGAAGATTTAGTTGCATAATTGCAAGAGATAATAATGTAATAAGGATTATGGGAATTGGAATTGTTAGAAGGATTAAATATTTGGGGATATATTTTTTACCCTTATAATATAATTATGTAATATTTTGTGTTGCTTTAGTTTTAAGATGATTATGAAAATATAATTGGGAAGATTTGTAGTAGTGTTTATTGATATTCTGTAGGTTATGATTTGTTATTTGGATGGAAAATTTTAAGCCTGAAAGGTAATGTATGGTATTTTAAGTTGTATAATATATTAGGAGAAGGGCAGGTTGTATAAACCTGTTTTTAGTATGTTAAAGCTTGTTGAATAGAAGAATAGTTTTATAAAACTGATATAAATTGTTTTATTTGTGATTGAAGCTAATTTGTAATATTTTTATGGGCAACATTGGAGTAGGTAATATTATATAAAAAATTTTTAAGTTTGGAAAGTAATCTATGGTATTTCAAGTTGTATAATATATTAGGATAATATGAATTTATAGCTTACTTGGAAGGAAGCATAGCTTTAGACAATTGATATAAATTGTTTTATTTGTGATTGTTTTTATTGGGTATTAGATTGAAAAGTATTATTTTGTATTTGAATAATCATTGATATGATATATATATATATATATTTGGAGTTTATCTATATGAGTTAAAGCTCGATAGTCGAAATAGTTTAGGATTGTTTGCGTAAGTTAGATTATGATTGTTTGTATTTTTATACCCTGTACTCTGCTCTGGGAAGTGGGGGGGAGGGGAAAGGGAGGGAGGGGTTGGGGAGGGTTGGGGACGCGGAAGAGGATGGGAGGGGAGGGGGATGGGAGGGTTTTTTTTCCCCTTTTTTGTTTGTTAAAGATAAAATGTATTGTAAAACTTTTTAATAAAAAAGAGACAAATAAGATGGTCTGGTATGCCCATCTCTTTAAGAACTTGCCACAGTTTGTTATGATCCACACAATCAAAGGCTTTAGCATAGTCAATGAAGCAGAAATAGATGTTTTTCTGGAACTCTCTAGCTTTCTCCATGATCCAGTGTACGTCCCTTGCTGTAAAAGAAGGCAAATGACCAGCAAAATGGTCAGTGAAGCATATCAGATTGTATCCATGGCAGAACCTGTGTCACATTTTTAACCACTAACACAACTACGGAATAATTTAAAGTTTAGGTATGGGAGGGAGGGGGAAGAACATGCTGTGTAAGAGTTAGGACCAGGTGTGAAAAGGATCTTGGTTTGACACACTAACCGTTACATATTTATTTGAACCAGGACTGGGAATTCCTATATATATATATATATATTGGAAGTTGCTCACCTGATATTCCAGTTCATGGTTAAATGAATATTCATTGAACTCCATGTTCTGAATTTGCACAATTCCCTGAACCCTAACCTAACTACGCCAGCAGGGTTCGCACGTCAAACTAGGCTGCGAGGCATTTGGCTTGTTTGTGGCTCAGAGCAACCTACCGCGAACACAAGCCAGAGAGACTGCAGGCCGAAAAGCACAGCTCCGGGTGGACATATTTTTCCCTCGTCAGTAATTAATCGTCGCGGCTCTTTCCCCAACCCTCTCGCCGCCCCCCCCCCCCGCCTCCCGCGTCTTAGATCCAGAAACTCCCAGGAGCCGAGTTGGCCTGCGTCGCTTTTGCTTGGAAGCGCCAATCGGGGCTTCCGCTAAAAAGAGCGCTGGGAGAAGCACCTTCTTGGCGGGCACCCTCCGACTCCTCGCCTGGCTGGTGTCCCGCCACTCGCCTTCCAAGTGCTTCTCGAGGGGCTGCTGAGGTCTGGCGGCGATCGATTCCTCCCTCTGACATCACAATCCGGGCAGCCTGGATGTTCCAATAAGAAAGGCTTGCTGGGGGTGCGGTGGGAGGAAGGAGGCGGCGGCGACAGAGGCAGAGTGACTCATGGATTCCTCTCGGGGCCGGCTCCTCCCCTCCCAGCCCCTTCCCATCTCCTCCACATGGGCGACCTCGCAAGCCTGCCGTTGCTGAGGGGGGTGGAGTTGCTGGTGGGAAAGGCTGCTCTTCCGTTTCCCTAACGCTGCCTCGCACCTGAAGCCAGCCGCGTGGTGGCTGAGCTGCCGATGGGGCATGGAGGAGGAGGAGGAGGAGGAGAGCGCGCGCGTCTTTTCCGGCCACCCAGCAGTCCGGCGAGTCAGCATTGCGGTGGATGAGACTAACGTCCTGCCGGGGGCTCTGCAGCTGATCCGAACGCTCAGACCACAATGGGAGACGGAGCGGGTTAAAACCAAGGTACAAAAGGCGGAGAGAGAGTTCGCAGAGTTCGCTTGCAGCCGGGGGCAAAAACGCACAGCTGGGCCGAGACTCTTCGGCATCTTCTTGTAGGATATCGATGGCACTGGAGAAGGAAGAACAGCGAGGGGCGGGCGCGCGGGTGTGGGTGGGTGTGGTAAATGGCATGCAGGAAGCGCAATTCACCTCTTGGGTGTTTTTTGTTGTTGTTGTTTTTTTTTTTTTAGGAATATTCAACAGGTCGAGATTGGGTTTGGTAGTTGGAGACTTTCCCTGTTAAGATGGACCAGCCAGCACCTTAGCTGTTTCCTTTAAGCTTTAGCTGCACACCTTCCGCAGGAACGTAGTGATTTAAGGCACCCATTGGATTCTCTGGTCACTTGTCTTATAAAGGTGATCCAAGACTGGGTCTTTTTCACCCTTTCTGTACATGGGTCTGGGTTTGAATCCTTGACCATAGTTTGGCATGCAAAGCGAGGTCCTTCAGCTGAATGCCATTTACCCACCAAAATCACCTGATGGTTAGATGGAATTGATTTTTGAGTGGATAGATTTTCCGTCCCAGTTCATTGTAGTCTAATCTTGTTTAAGCATCAGGTGTGATTGCAGGCAAACTGTCTTTGGTTCGGAGAGAAGGATTTGATAGTCACTGCCTCCTATAATTTCTATTTTTATGACTCAGTGGTCATATCTGTAAAGTAGAAATAGAATGAACATTCCTCTTCCTCTGAAATAAAATGAACATTAGCTGTTTCAATGTTGGCCACCATCAATTTTTCATTCTGTGATATTGACTCTCTTATAAAGCATGTATGTAAGTAAACCAATCTATATGTTGGTTTACTAGTACTGTCTTTACACCAATCTCAGAATAACAAGCCACTCGTGACTCTAGCAATTGATGGAATAAGGAGTGCATTTCTGTGCTACACCCTATTTTTTTTCTCACAGCTTTTTGCACTTCAGCACAGGTAAAGCACTTAGCCAGGATTGCAGGAAATTGCCCTTTAGCCATGCCCACCAATATCTTTTGAGACTCTTAAAAGGAAAAATCTATAAATCACACAGTTCTTGGAAGAATCTCA